>NC_051437.1:2426880-2474011 GCF_001649575.2 Kryptolebias marmoratus | reverse complement strand
GGTTTTACTTCGGCTGTATAGCGGGCCTGGGGTACTTTTAGATAGTTCAGTACCGTTAGTTTTAGTTTTAGCTTAGTTTAGTTCTGTACATTTAGTCATGTTTAGATCTGTTGGTTTAGCTTAGCTTATTTAGACAATTAGTTATCATTGTATCTTGTACCTGTCTGTAATTTTGTTTCTGTAACTCTGTCTGTAATTTTGTTCTTGTGTTGTAAAGCACTTTGAGTTGCCTCGTGTTGAAAAGTGCTATATAAACAAATGTACCTACCTACCTACCTGAACTGAGGCCAGGTTTAAATGAATAAACCTGCCAGTAGCAGATGTGTTTAGAACTCTTATAGTAACTTAGCAGTGGACATCGACATTAATAAAGATGAATGAAGTGTCTCTACCTTGTTCCTGAGTCCAAAATTTAACCCAAATTGTCCATTTCTTTGGAAGATACTATGCTTGTACTGATCGAACAAAGTGATATTGAATGTCAATATCTTTGCACCTTTTGACATGGTTGGCGTTAACCTTCTGACCCACGTGCAAAGTCGACAGAGTCAAAGTAAGAAATAGGTTTATTTTCAAAGGAACAAAACAGTAGACGGATCTTCCTGATCTCTCTGGAGGGCAAAAAGGAGTACATGATCAGTAGAGTCTGGAATGAGAGTAGAGTTAATGGTGGCCTGGAACGAGTTGATCAGAGGTGGAAAAAAGGGAGAGCTTACTTTAGAATGATCCAGAGTGCGTTGGGGAGGAAGAAAGGCCGGGGTCCTGTGTGGGGAATGAGGATGGTGATTCCTGAGATGAATGCAAGGAAGGTGGTAACACAGAGAGCCGGGGGTCTGGTGGAGCCGGGCGGAGAAATTAGGTATAGCAGAGCAGGCAGGCAAATTGCAGGTAGGATCCACAGGAGGTGAAACAGTGAAACTGATCCTTCTCAGAAAATCCAGTGAGGCAGACCTGAAGACAGCAAACACAGGGACCATAAACCTCTGGTAAATCCACAAGTGACAAAATAACAACTTGTAACAAGTGACTACAGAAGGAGGCCAGAGAGACTACTGGTAAACGGTAATCTCCTGCTCCTTTATTCCCAGGACTCTGATGAGACTAATGAACTCCACCTGTGTAGGCTGCCCAGGTTTTGCATCAAGATTTCTGCTGGAGAAGATGCATCACTCGCACGCACACACAGGAACCCTGACACCTTTGGTGATAAACCGGACTTTAAGAAAGAGCAATTGCACCTAGATTGTCCTCAAAAATAGTAAATAAATAAAAACTAAACTAAATGTACAGGAAGGCTAAATAAGCTAAAACATGACAATGCTAAAACTAACAGTACAGAACTTTCTAATAGTACCCCAGGCCCGCTAGGCAGCCGACGTAAGAATTACTAACTAAGATAATGAAGGAAGGAAGGAGGGGGGGAGGGGGGAGGTTGGAGTGAAAGAGATGACTCAGAAACAGCGGAAAGTGTGCGTGTGTGTGTGTGTGTGTAGAGGCGGTGGAAGATGATGTGGTGCGTGTTGTGTGTGTGTGAGTGTGTGTTTGCAGATAAGTCCATGAATCACGTCACAGAGGCCATTGTCTTTGATAATGATGGAATGTTTATCAGCCAGCACAGAGCAGATCCACAGATGTCCTTAGGCAGAGGGAGCAGAGCATCTTGTTTACATAAAATTCAGAGGAGAAATAGAGATAGCTGAGCAAGGTCAGCCTAGGGGAGTCAAATTCACAAACAGTAATTGTTTTGGGTCAGGCAGACTTGTTTTCCGTCTGCCTTGAAAAGTCTTGCTGATACTTCTCAATGGCGAATCCAAACTGCCAAATTCCAGGACCATTCTGCCTGATTCGAGTGAGTAACTTCCTCAAGATGTCACCCATGTTATGAGTTGCAGAACTGCAATTCAGTCCAATTTGCGATTCAGCTCCCGTAACCACACAGTTTGATTGTTGACCGCCGAACCCATCAAACAAATTTGACGATAAGTCAGGTAACTGGTTAATCCAGTTCAGGAGACAGAAAGACAGAGAGAAAAGAAAACACGTACGCCTTCCACCAGGAGTAGAGAGGAAAATGCTGCAAGGAGTGGGGCTTTGTAGTTTACCAAAGTCGTACTAAAACATTATGACTTGTTACATATATAAGGCCCTCCAGATTATAAGGTGCACTGTCGTTTTTTGAGAAAATTGAAGGCTTTTAAGTACGCCTTATAGTTCGGTTCATAGATCTAACTTGCTACTACTTCACAATACCGTTTAGAATCAACAGATAGACCTTTGTCAATCTGTCAAACATTTGTCAAAATGTTATTTTCACAATGGGTTGATCTTGGTTTGCAGTTAGTTATGTTAAACCTCTCCAAGATTTTCATGATGCATATTTTCTGGTTCATTTTTACTTCACCATTATTCTGTGTAAAATTAATTCCTAGGAAATGTTTAAGTTTTCCAAGATCTTTAATTAGCTGCCAACGTTTCCTTCACACTTTTGAGTATCTGACCATTACTTGCTGCAATAATAAGATCATCAACCCAAATAATCAAGATCACCCTCTCATTTTCATTTTCTTTACTGTAAACATAATCGTTCTGCTGAGGATTGTGTTTATTGTCGTTATCAATAAGGAAATCATGCAGCATTTTATAACAATTTCGTCCTGACTGTTTCAGACCATTAACTCACTGATTAAGCTTACAGACTAATTTCTCCCCTGTCTCTGTTACCACCTCAAATCCTTCAGGTTGTTCTAAAAATACCTCACGATCAATAGAGGAGTTTAAATATGCAGTTTTGACATCCATTTGGTGCAATTCCAAATCATGTTGGGCAGCAAGCTGCATTAGAACATGCACAGATGTCATATCATCAGTCAGGGCAAAAGTCTCATTATAATCGATACCAGCAACCTGACTATAGCCTTTTGCTACATATCTAGTCTTATATATTGTCCCAACAGGATTTTCTTTGATAGCAAATACCCATCTGCCTCCCACTACTTGTTTACCCTCAGGTAATACTGTAAATTTTCGATAGGATTGAAATCAGTGCTATCAAAGAGTCCATTTCATCCTTCATAGCCTTAGCCCATAGTTCTGATTGTGGTGAGCTCATAGCCTCTTCCAGTGTCTTAGGCACATTGCATACAACCCTATAGCAATAGTCAATGTTCATGTGCGCTTGATCATCCTCACATTTCATTTCATAGTCATGATCTGTGTAATACTTAGGTCTCATTTGTCTCTTAGGATAACACTAGCTCTTAGGTCACCTTCACTTTGATCCAAGTTGCCCCCTGTGTCACAAGTATCAGTTTTTATCTCCTGTGTGATTATTAATGTCAAATCTGGTTTAGACTTTCAGCTCTCTTCTTGAGCAAAGTGTTCTTATTTATATCTTCATCAGTGTGAGTGTCACATTCATTAGTACGTTTTGTGATAAACTTTACCATCCTATTCTTAAGTACTCTGCCTGTTTCTGGATAAAAGATAAGATATGCAGGACTATTTTTGTCATAGCCAACAAAAATTCCCTTTTCACAATGTGAATCCAACTTCTTCTTGTCATATTTGTATGCATAACATTCAGATCCAAAAGTTCTCATTTTTGAAAAGTCAGGTTTCTTTCCAGTTAACATGTAATATGGAGTCTGCTCAACACGTCTGTTGTAACATCTATTATGGATAATAGCAGCAGTTTGAACTGTATATGTCTATAAATCTATAGGCAGATTACTCTCAATTAAGATGCAAGGCAGTAGCGTGCCCGATCAGCTTTTGGCAAACGATCACTTTTGATCACTTTTTTTGGCATGACACCGGCCATCCTGTTTTCAAAAGGTGTCAGTTTGGGTATGCCCTCCTCCCCACCTGTAGCTGACATGCTCTGGCAGTGGCTGGTTAGTCGCTTTTTTGCCTCCATCCTAAAATCTGACCACTTTTCCTTCACATTATCCACGGTCCTCTCTGTTCCACTCACTGAATTAACAGAGGGAATGACGTGTTGCCACTCTCAATGCTTGCTTTTATGTGTAACGCCACTACTGTCGCTCCCAAAAATGATATTTTTTATGTTCTCCACCTCACTCAGCAGCACATGAGTTTCTGCCTTGGTGAAATTTTGTTTCTTCGCTTGTTTCTCCCTGGTTACCATTGGTAACAATGAAATAATGATCAGATCAGTGATCAGCTGGCTCATTCAGATACACCTTCATATTCATGAGGTGATTTGCATTGACCATTTATGGGTGAATGTGGGCATGTGGAGGGCAGAACCTGAGGCGGGACCTTGTGCACAAACCTTTAGGTACAGGTGTGATTTATAAAGGGAAATTGCTCGCTGGTGTGCATGTGCATGGTTTTATGAATCTGAATGTTTTTTGGCTTACTCCATTTTCATCTTTTGGACGTACGTGCATGTTTAATATGAATCCTATGCAATCTTTTATAAATAAGACCCCAGATCTGTAAATTCCCAATTCTGCTCAGTGACAGACTGTAGTCAATTCCTTATATTAGCAAATTCTTTGAACTCTGTGTAGTTTGTTTTTTTTTTTAGATATTTTATCAAATTGCTTGTGTTGAAAGTGGGAGATTCCACCCTTCCGCTTGACAACTTTGCTACACATAATTTGCAGTCCGCTCTACTCCTGTCACCACAGTTCACGTTATAACACCTCCACAAGGCTTTTTCTACTGTTGGTGTTTCTTGATGATTGACAAACAACTTTATGGTGAATTACCACGACCAACAGATAAGGAGTGGTTTAGGACAACTAACTAAAAGACCTTCGTCTACACTGCTGACATCGTCTTTCTCTACCTCCTGACTGCTCAACTGAAAGATGAATGTGACTGCAGTATAGTGGTACTGGTACTGTGATACTGGAACACTTTTACAAAAAAGAGTATGATTATGTGCGCAAGTTATCTAGTTCGTTAGGCTGACATTCAGGTTTTTTCACCTATGCCACACTATGATTAGCCTTAAACTGCTGAAAATGAAATAGAAAAACAGGGAAATGAACATAGAAACTATATAGTGAACACTGACTGGATATTGGAACAGTATAGAGACATACACAGATAGTAAAGTCTTCACAGCATGAAGAAAGAGGGTTTGGTAAAGTAAACTCTGTCTCTGGTGTTAAATGAGGTGTCAGCAGCTGAACAGCCATAAAACATTCTGTTTGAAGATGTTTGGTTTGCCTGCAAGTCTTCAGAGTGCATAGAAACAGAGGGAGGACTAGACAGAAGAGAGATAACAAGCACGAGAGGGAAGAGAAGCTGAGGGAGAGGAAAAAGGGTGATAACATAAAAAACTGAATAAAACATGTAAAACGAGAAAAAAGGCTGAAAATATAGAACAAATTAACTAATGAAACTGATTTTTCCTGTGTAAATACAGTGTAAACACTGAATTACTTTGTTAAAATTTGTTGAATATGGATTTCTTAAAGTTGAAAGAAGGAGAACAGAAGCTACAATTACCAAAACCATAGCTAAAAAGAGCATTAAAAAGACAAATAAAGAGCAAGTATGATAAAGTAGGTTTCAGAGAATGATGTTCTTAAAAACACTGAAGAGATTTCAAAGTATGGAGAAGATTTTTGTAAACAAAGTTAATTAATTTAATAAAAAAATAAAAGTCACAGTACACAACTCCAAACTGAGCTGAACATTTTGACTATTTGAATGGTTAAAATAGCATAAAGTATGCTAAATACCTTGATTGCAAAAAATGTACAGATAAAATTATAAACTCAGTATTCACAATAAAAGTATACTTTTTTTTAACTTTTGCTTCAACTCAGTACAAACTGTACTCAGTACTGACTACTCACACTGTAGTTTAAAAATGATCTCCAAACTTCAAATGTATCTGCATTAACATCATGAAATATTTGTTTTCATTTACATAAGTCAGCAAAATTTTTCTTATTTGTTCCTAACAAGTTCAGACCTTCTGTCTGTGGCTCTAAATATATTATTCTTCTCTTTCTGCTGATCGAGTGGATTCAAGAAAATGCCAGAAAAAGATGGTTTGAGAAGAAAATGTACCAAAGGCCGAGGCTGAGCTTCATATGAGCTACAGCAGAGATGGGGGTTTAAGGTCGAACCAGGAATGGAGTAGTGGCAATTGCTGCAATGAGTATTTGTAAAGTTTTATTTAGGGCAGATATTGCATCTCACCAGATTTCTGCTCAATGCAGACTTTACATCATTTATTTATCATTTCACCATGAATCTCTCATATCGGTGTATATGTCACGACTGAAAAATCAAAGGTGTCTACAGTCAATAAAAATATTGGACCACATAGGTGATTTTTAGTACAGGTATTAAAATAGTTTATCTGGCTTTGATTGTCATCTGCCACCAAAGACTAGAAGGGTAATATTGTTTTTACCCATGTCTTTGTTTGTCTTTGTGTGTTTCAGTGTTCATTAATCTGCACAGTTAGCAAAATGTTTCATGAATTTTTGGTTGTATGTTAAGGAAACCCTCAGAAAACAATCACTTTCACACCTGCAGCTAATGAAGCTTTGGAGTCAACACATATCAAGGAAGTCACAATAGCCAACTGACATTAGAAAACACAAAAATGGTTATAACGCTGCCAAGTTTACAGATAATTACCTAAAATGTTGTATGGTAGTACTTAAGCATTATCCCTAATACAAACTGCAAGTGCTACACGTATCTTATCTTAAAATTTTTGTATTAACTGTTAGAATCAACCCTGTCTGTCTATTAGCAAATCAAGATGGCCACCACAGCTGATAGACCTTATTCAATACAAAAAAATTACCTAGTCAAATTTTCAGATGTTGAGCTAAAAGTTAATGTTGTAGTAGCAGAGCGTCAACCCCAACATACACTCTGAGAAATAACACATCTCAGAAAAATCTCACCTCACATGAGATTGCACATAATGTTATTTACATTTATTTATGTTATATAAATAAATGTACCTACCTACCTACCTACCTACCTACCTACCTACCTACCTACCTACCTACCTACCTACTTACCTACCTACCTACCTACCTACCTACCTACCTACCTACCTACCTACCTACCTACTTACCTACCTACCTACCTACCTACCTACGAGGTTTGACCAAAATAGTATTATATCAAAAAGTATGAAACAAGAAATAATGAGTGAATAGTAACTGAGGAAAAGTGTAGTGTAAAGAGCGCTGAATGACATACCTGAAATTTGTCAAACAATAAATTGTTAAAATAACTGTTAAAGTTAAAACAATCAGAACAGGAGCTAAAAGCTAAAATTATTTTTGCTGCTCAGAACCAAGTTTTTCAGTCAATTTTTTTTTTCCAGTGACGTGATATCAAAGGTCAGCACAGACATCCTGAATGAACTGAATATTTAAAAGTTTGAGTGGTTAAAATAGCATAAAGTATGCAGAAGTAGTTAGATGCTGAAAAATGTACAAAACTAGAAAAATCACAATAAAGTGTGACAGCTGATTTCCTACAATAAGGGGACTTTGATGCTTTTGTGTTGGCATGGTTCATTAACTTGTCAATTGGTTTCAGAAAGTTAATGAAGGGAGTAAAAGTTGATTAGATAAACACTAAATTCTACTCTGTTTCTTTCTTTTGACTGAGCTTGTGTGTTCTTTTTTCCTCAGATACACAAAGATGAAAACAGCCACAAATATTTACATCTTTAACCTGGCTCTAGCTGACTCCTTGTTCCTGGCTACACTACCTTTTCAGGTAGGATTTCACAAATGCAAAAAATTGCTGTGACCATATCCTTCTGTGTGCCCCTGGTACGGTATGTTATCACTCTCCACTTGTTATTTTTTTTTCTCCTATGTTGTCTTAAAAATTGGAATTTTAATCAATTTAATTTGATTATAGGTAATGTACCTATACTAATTTGTTTGGGTCTTTGTTTCCCTGGCTTACAAAAGAGATCCTTTCCTCCCATTCATTAAGATATTAATTAGTGAAAATGACATGGTATCAAGCTTAATCCTCCAATGTAAATTTTAAAAAGCTGAAATCTGAGACCTATGCCTTTCTTTAAAGTTTGTCTTTATTATTTGACATAAATGGCTTCTTTTACCTCCTCAAATCATTTGTCTTCTCCGTCCAAAATATGAACTTACGGTCCCCAAAAGAGTGGCTTGATAAGTCGGCAAGGATATTTTAAAAAAAACATGCCACAGAACAGAGAGGGCACGAACAACAAATGCAAAAACATTCGCACCCTTTTTGTTGCTGGAGTATCTGAGAAACTCACAAGGATTTTCTCCTAACACAACTTCTCAAACACAACTTCAAAACTAAAATGATTTTCAGACAGAGGCTGATCCTAAGGACAAAACATCCAAACACAAACTGAGTGGTTTGGTGTATGCAGTTCATCGCAGTGAGGAATATTCAGGGGTCTCATTTATAAAGCTGGCGAACACACAAAAACTGAATGCCTGAAACTGCGTATGTCACTTTCCACGCAAAGGTCATGATCTATAAAACAAACTTGGCGGGAAAATGTGCAGTCCCTCACACACACTCTGAGCCATGTGTATGATATACTCTTGGTTAGGGTTAGGGTTAGGGTTAGGGAAATGGCAGCAGAGATGATGAGGTGGGGAATTTAAGCCACACTTCATCATGATTCCCTCAGACCTTTAATGACATATCAAACTTTAACCATGGATTGACTTTATTATAAGTATTCAAAAATGCAGTGTGACATATACTTGCACTGGTGAGCCATAACTACACATGAACCTTTCAAATAAGCAAAAAAACAAAAAGGGAGCCTCAATCCTAAATCAAAGTTGGCACAATATTTAATTATTTTCTCACATTACATTTCTCTCCTCGATGATCACCAGGGTGAGATGTACCACAGTTTTATTTTATTTTATTTTATCTATTTATTTACCACAGATCAAGGCATAAATTGTGATAAGCTGTGAGACATTCACACTGATGGCTGTAAACATTTAAATACTGTTGTGACACCCGTGTGTAAAGCTGCGCAATGGATGCATTGGCCCTGCTGGAAGACTGTAAATGGATGACTGAGAATCTACACCAGCATAAGACTGTAAATGGGCAAATCAGGAGGGAACACGTTTTCAGGTATCACCAAGATCTTCTGGCCCATGTGATGGAAAAAAAATAATTCATACATTTGTCCCCTCGGAGGCCAAAAGCCAGTGACCCCTTTTCTGTGTCACCAGAAAAGGTGCCATTTAGTATTTCCCTTTGTGATGACCTAAATGCCTTCTCATCACTGTTTATCTTTGGTTGCTCTTAGAAAAGTGTTTTTCGATCAGGACAAGATCTGCTGGAAGTAATCACTCTTGTGGTGGCAGTTTTATCAAATGCAGTCACACATCTTGAGCAAAATGTTAGTATCTGTTAGATAAACATGAGGTCATACAAATCCCAGCTGTATATAATGGGGTCCAAGACACAACCTCGGTGCACAGACTTTTGTATCCGAGAACAAACACTGTTCTCTGTTATGCTCCGTGCCTTGCAATATTGCAATAAACATTACTTGACAACCATTCTACGGACTGCCTTGTCTCTTATCACGTATTTTTGTTCTTGTTAAATAAAGATTTCCACAACAATGATGACTGGCTTATAAGCTGATTTAGACTCCCTAGAGCATTGCTCTCGGATCTATGTGCTGAACTGGGTCCGGTATTGGAAAGACTGACCTGCCGGAACCACACAATCCCTGTCCAGTTACAAGTGTTAACGTCTCTGGGCTTCCTGGCAACTGTCTCTCACCAGTGGGAATTAGCAGACAGGTATATGTTTGAATTAATCAAATAATTAACTTTCTGCATGAAGCCACTTTAAAGAACAATATAATTGTGTGAAGTTATCCTTAGGTCTGGGATATCACAGCCAGCGCTGAGCGCAATAATGTCTGCCATCCTGGATGGCATTGTTAATATGACCAGTTCATCAGATTTCCCTACACTGTGGGAGAATGGGCCAACATTAACGGGCAGTTTACAGCAATGTCTGGTTTTCCAAATGTAATCGGCGTGATTGACTGCACCCATATTGCGATAAGGGCTCCATATGACAATGAATTTGTGTATGTATATAGAAAACGTGCTTTCTATTAATGTGCAAGTCATATGTGCCTCCAACATGCACTTGACAAATTTAGTGACCCACTGGCCTGGCTCAACACATGACTCCTTTATCCTGGCGCAAAGCAGTGTAGCCAATAGGCTGCAGGCAGGGGCTATAGGTGATGGCTGGCTTCTTGGTGAGTCCATGAAAAACTAATTTGTGAAATTCTAACTATAAGGACCTGATGTACTATTCCACTATAATCTGCAGGAGACAGTGGCTACCCCCTCAGGTGCTGGCTGATAACCCCATTTCCAAACCTCCAGAGCGCAGAAGAGGTGCACTTTAATATCACTCATACCCGTGTGTGCTCAACTGTGGAGCATGCCATTGGCCTCCTGAAATGCCAGTTGCGGAGTTTGCAAGCAGTATTGTAGTCTCTGTGATATGCTGGTATACGCCATATACCCACTAGAAAAGCTTGGGAATTTCCGTATAACCACTTAAAAGTGCCCAATGATACATGACATATCATTGGGCACATGTCATTGATACATTAACCTGCAGTTAAATGCTTCTGTAACAATCTGCCTGTAGCACTTGTTTATTACATTTGCTTATAAGGACCGGTGCAAACTCTTCACTGCTGCTCTCAGCTGCTTTGTCACCTGCTGCCATATGCTCCCCTTTCCTCGTGTTCCATCTAAGGCTCACAGCCATTGGCTGTGCGCACTATCACAGCTTACTGCTTTGTGATTGTTTTTTTTATTCAGCTGCTCCTGTATAATCGGCTGGGGAAGTAGCGGGTACAAGATAGACAAACTTAAGTTGAGAAATGCATCAGTTAGATGATTTTCAATGCCTACAACAATGGACTTAAAAATGAAGAGAAAACAAGCCATACTTTTTTAATGTTTTGATAAACCTGCTGCTCCTGAAGTCACAGAGGCAGCTTTAGAAGAACCTGCCACTTTGATGGCCAAAACCAGCAATAACGAGGCTGATGTCAGTGTTACCCCTGGTATGTACAAGTGGCTAGTATACAACTGTGTGTCATTGTGTTCGTGTCAAAGTGTGTTGTCGTTCCAATAATCAACAAAGCACTATGCTTTGTACTCTGTTGTAAAAGTTCTTCTTTGTTTTTTTAGATGTGAGCTCCAGGCCAGCTATGTGGAGTGACAGTCAGGCTAGGGAATTTAAAAACAGACATTCTTGGTTGGAATGGATAGATGGAAAGTAAGATACAGTTGAAAACACAAGTTTACATACACTATATAAAAAGACAAGCATTTTTTCGCACCGTCTGAATAAACTTTTCGTATTTTAGGTTAATTAGGATTTTCTAAATTATTTCTATTTGCTAAATGCCATAATAATGAGAGATAGAATGTTTTTAAGGCAGTACTTTCTTCAATGTCAAAAGTTTAAATACACCTCATTAGCATTTGGTACCATTGCCCTTAAACTGTATGACTTGGGTCAAATGTTTTGGATATCCTTCCACAGGTTTCTCACAATAGTTGTCAGGAATTTTGGCCCATCCCTCCTGATAGAACTGGTGTAACTGAGCAATGTTTGTAGGCCATTATGCTCACACGTGCCTTTTCAGCTTTGCCCATAAAGTTTCAGTAGGATTGAGATCAGGGCTTTGTGATGGCCACTCCAAAACATTGACTATGTTATCCTTAAGTCACTTTGTAACCAGTTTGGCAGTATGCTTCGGGTCATTATCCATTTGGAAGACCCATTTGCGCCCAAACTTTAACTTCCTGGCTGATGTCTTGAGATGTTGCTTCAGTATTTCCATGTTCTTTCCTCATAATGCCATCAATTTTGTGAAGTGCACCAGTCCCTCCTGCAGCAAAACAACCCCATAACATAATGCTGCCACCACCGTGTTTCACAGTCGGGATGGTGTTCTCAGGCTTGCAAGCTTCCCCCTTTTGAGTCGAACCTTTGGCTGGTTCTGGTGGTCCAACAGTCAGCAGCTCGTCCTCGGTAGGCAGGTGAATGACTGTTCGAAGCTGGTTTGATGGTTAGGCTGGGGTGAAGAGTCAATCTCATGAAGATGACACAGTGGAATTTAATAAAAGCTCTGACTGTTTACCTATTTAACTGACTTCCTAAATTAATGTCAAAGTCGACCGCCAAAAAAACCTGAAAACTTCTTAACAACAAAAATTTTGCTCAAAAGGGAAAATCTGATGAACACGGAAAAACAAAACAAACACAAAAACAAAACAAAACAACAAACACGGAAGAAAAGAAGAGAGAAGAGAAAAGAGAAGAGAAGAAAATAAAAGAAAGGGGGTTGGGCTTTGTACGCTGATAATCCAATCGGAGCCGTGGTTCTCAAAAGAAGGCGTGAGTTTTGGTGGTCATTTAGCCAATGAGCAGTACCCATCCTCAGAGGGGGAATTTTGACACTTATGCACAAAGGAGAGAGGAGAAAAACTAAACGTGATTAGATCATTGCATTCCTTTTCTGTCTTAAAATTAAATTTAATTAGCAAAAGGAGAAGCAGACTTGATCATTGATTAAATTAAGTTTTCTCACATAACATCTGATATGCATATGAATGAAAGCAAAACAGAAAACATATAGACAAATACAAACATTAAAGATGAAAAGTATGACTCTTGTAATTTTAAAATAAGAATATGTAGTTGTTTTTTTAACTGGAAAAAAAGAAAAGTTAGCACAATATCACACTTTAACATGAGGACTGCAGTCCAGAAACTTATTTCGAACAGATTAGAAAATGCACATTTGATAATGTAGTTCAAACTATGCTGAGCAGGGACCTAGAATCCCAAAAGGACACTATGGCATGACTGGTTGATTTTAACTAGACCACTTTTGTGGATTGGTTCTCAGAATGTAAATTTCTTCCAAAGTAGTACAATAGACAAGCCCAGAGGTCTAAAAAAAGGGTGTAAATCCTTAGGTTGGTATCACACCGTGATTGTTTAAACATTCTTTTAGGCTGCTGTGAAAGGGGTCTGCTTTCTCTTCTCTTCATAAGATCAGAGAGCCATCTAGGTTTCTTTCACTGGTGAGTTAATTAAGGTGAAATCCTCGCCCTTGCAAGAGGCTGTTAATGCAAACAGCATCTGGGAAGGAGGAATTTGTGGATTGGAAGTGATCTGATGTTTCCACAGTCCGTAAATCTGTGTGACCCTTTACTGTTATAACCTGAGCTAGTGGGAGCATATAGATATTGAATAAGAGCAGTGTCA
Source organism: Kryptolebias marmoratus (assembly GCF_001649575.2). Lineage (NCBI taxonomy): Eukaryota > Metazoa > Chordata > Actinopteri > Cyprinodontiformes > Rivulidae > Kryptolebias > Kryptolebias marmoratus. The sequence goes on along the minus strand of NC_051437.1, from coordinate 2,460,688 downwards.
GGATTGAACTTTGGGTGACCCCATATGTGACTTCTGTCCGCTTCGATGAGAAGTTACCTATTGAAACAAAGAAATCCCTGTTATTTATGTAAGATTTGATAAAGGGAAATTGCTTGCTGTTGTGAATGTGCATGGCTTCATAAATGACCATTTTTGCCTTTTGGGCGTACATACACTTTTAGTATGAATCCTACGCAATCTTTTATAAATGATACCCTAGACCTCTATATTGGAAACGGCACAGCCACATGGCTCCACACAGGACAGCCAGCTCTACAGGAAAACCTCAAGGATAAGGTACACTCTTTTGAGGACCAAAATGTTCATATTTTGGACCATGAAGAGAGATGGTATGAAAAAAGAGTAAAGGAAGACATTTAGGTCAAACAAGACAAACCTACTTGAAACAGAGGAGTAGGCCTCAGATTTCACCTTTCTACAACACATAATAGAGCATTAGGCTTGACCCTCATTATTTTCACTCTAAATAAAACCTTCATGCATGTGACCAAAACATTTCTTTTATCGGCCAGGTAAACAAAGACCATAATGGCATGCAGTTTAAAAGCTTGGAAGTCTACACTCCCCAGTTTTGTTTTGTTTTTTTGTTTGTTTGTTTTTGTATTTGTATTTTTCTTTTCCTTTTTTAATTAAGAAAGTGTTCTGGATCGAAAGCATGTCTACAAAATAGAAAAATTGTTCTGTTTTTCATTTTTATTTACTTTGTGTGTGGTGGTGGTGGGGGTGGGGGTACTATGTCCTGAATGATGAGAATCTACACCAACATCTACAAAATATTCTAGATCAAACCATTTAAATGAGAAAAAGGAACTTGTTTTAAACAGTTATAAAAAATGTCAAACTGAAAAGAGGTGTATGTGAAGTGAAGTGAAATTTAGCACTTTTCAGCAGCAAGGCAATCCAAAGTGCTTTACAACACAGAAACAACAACAGAATCAAATAAACAACAATTAGGTACATACAGAATCAAATACAGCAAGCATCATAGAAACATCATAATCAAATACAGATCAATCATGTATAATCTAAATGAAATATAGGATAATCTAAATGAAATCATGAAACTAAACATATCTAAACATGAGCTAAAACAGTCAAAATAGTAGCTAAAATACTCTAAATAAAATCATGATAAAGTTAAAGCTGAACTAAACAACAATCAGGCTAAGACAGTCAAAATATGAGCTAAGATAAACTAAACTAAACTAAACTAAATGTGCAGGAAGGCTAAATAAGCTAACATAAGCTGAAACATGACAATGCTAAGCTAAGGGTACAACATGACTAAAAGTACCAAAAGGCCCGCTAAACACCCAACATAAGAATTACTAAGATAACTAAACTAAAATCACAATAAAGTTACCACATACTGTGAGTGACTGTGTGGGTGACACCCACAGTATGTGGGTGACTGTGGCTCAGTGCGTAAAATAGTTGTCTTATAATCAGAAGGCTGTAGGTTGTAGGTTTGATTGCAGCTTCTTCCTGTCACAAATCGATAATCCTAAGTCTGATTAAAAATGACTGGAAAAGTGCTATGTTAGTTCAGTCCACTCAACATTGCACTTCATTTGTATATATATTCAGGCTCTTTGCTTTGAAGCCCCAACCATTTCTTTCAGAAGCCACATAATTATTACAATAGGATTCACCTATGAGAAATCTAAATATCAGTTGACCTCAGTTTAAATAGAACTGTTCTGAGGTGTATATACTATTGGACTGTTGTGGAATTAAGGGTTACCACCAGATAAGAAACAGCATGAAGATCAAGGAACTCTCCACACAGGTCAAAAACAAAGTTGTGGAAAAGACCAGATCAGGGATGGCTTATTAAAAAAAATCTTAGAACCCTGAACATCCTATGGAGCTCCATTAAATCTATTATTAGGGAATGTAAAGATGATGACACCACAGCAAAGCTGCCAAAAGAGGGCCGGCTACTAAAACTCACAGAGCAGGTAAGGAGAGCATTATTCAGAGACAGATAAAGAAGGCCGAAATGGCCAAAAGGACAGGAAAGAGATACAGACAAACACAAATTAACTGGTGCAGGTGTTATTTGTAATAGGAAAAAAACAAAGAAAATACATGTTAATGACAGAAATAGTTACAAATACAAACATGGAGAGTAGAGCAAGGAAATGGCAGCACAGGGTGAGGAAAAGTGGTCAATTTGTCTTCCAGTAGTCTAAGCCTATAGCAGCATAACAAAGAGATAGCTCAGGAAACCCAACCCCGCCCTAACTATAAGATTTATCAAAAGGAAAATCTTAAGCTGGGTCTTAAAAGTATACAGTGTGTCAGTCTCATGGACAGAAACTGGAAATTGGTTCCACAAGAGAGAAGCCTGATAAATGAAAGCTCTGCCTCCCATTCTACTTTTGGGAACTCTAGGAACCACAATAAAAACTGTAGTTTGACAGCGAGATGCTTTGTAAGGAAAATATAAAACAGTAGAATCTTTAATAGCTGCCCTGAGCCATGGTCACAATGTTGTTGGTGCCTGTCGTGGTGGCCATCATTTAACCTGGTGGTGGACACCATGGGTGAGGGAGGCTGTTAAGCTGAAGAAGGAGTCCTATGAAGTCTTTTTTGCTGGTAGAACTCCAGAGGCAGCTTAGGGGTCTCAGCAGGAGGAGTTTGGTGAGGCTTTGAATAGAGACTCTGAATTGGCTCCAAGAAGATTCTGGCAAGCCGTCAGACAGCTGAGGCAGGGGAAGCAGCGCTTCACCAACACTGTATTGTAGGGTGCTGTTGACCTCAATCAGTGATGTCCTTAGGTGGTGGAAGGAATACTATGTGGATCTTCTCAATCCCACCAAGACATCTTCCATGGAGGAAGTGGAGTCTGGGGACTTTGGGGTGAGTCCATCCATAACTAGGCGCTGAGGTTGCCAAGATAGTTAAAAAGCTTTGTGGATTCAGGGCTCTGGGATGTGGATGAGATCTCAAAAAAAATCTCAAAGCTCTACATGTTGCTGGACTGTCTTGGTTGACATGCCTTTGCAACATCATATGGATATCAGGGGCACTGCCACTGTATTAGCAAATTGGTGAGGTGGTTCCCCTTTTTGAAGAAGGTAGACAGTAGGGTTTGTTATAATTACAGATGAATCACACTTTTCAACCTGCTTGGTAAGGTCTATTCAGTCAATGTTAAAACCTTGGATTCGGGAGAAACAATGAGGGTTCCCTCCTAGGACACGTTTAAGGCATGTATAACTTGAAGACGCAGGACATGCTGGAGAGACTATGTATCTTAGTTGGCCTGATAATGATTTGGAATCCCTCCAGAAGAGCCGGAAGAGGTGGCTGTGGAAAGAGATGTCTGGGCCTCCCTGCTCAACTTGCTAACCCCACAACCCGACTCCAGAACAATAGGCAAATAATGGATGAATGAATGGCACAGATCCTAACAGACACCATGATTCCTTACATTAGTACTAGATGCCAGCATTATTTTTAAACAGTTTTCCCCTTTCTGTCAGAGTCAGAGCTGTGAATTTTGATCCATCTCATCCACTGAATACTTTTAAAGAACTCACCCTTTTTTTATTAATCGGTTTTACAAAAACTGACTCATGTTCCTTTACAGCTGCAAGTTTGATTCTATGTAAATGTTCTTTATTAAAAAGTTAGTGGTTTTAAATTATTCTCTGATCTTTGAATGATTTCAGGGCACTGACGTGTTCCTGGGCTTTTGGCCATTTGGGAACACCTTGTGTAAGACTGTGATGTCTATCGATTACTACAACATGTTTACCAGCACCTTCACGCTGACTGTGATGAGCATGGACAGATATGTGGCCGTCTGCCACCCTGTCAAAGCGCTGGACATGAGGACTCCACACAAGGCAAAGGTAAAAGTTTCCAAAATGAGATGTCTCTTTTGAAAATCACTTTTTCAATGACTATGAAGCGCCAGCTGACATCTGGTCAAATGTTAACAGTCCCTTGACTTCACCTCCGTATCTAAGAACATGTTGAGACTGCTGTCATCATTTACATAAACAGGATATCAAAATACAAACTAACATTGACAACACCGTGACAGTAAATAAGTTTTCACTTCTTCTTACTGCCTTTCTAACAGATAAAAAATGGCAAGCTCTCTCTCTTTGTCTCTCTTTATGCCTTTTGTGTAGTTTCTACTTTGCATTTGTTTATGCATTTTTTTCTCTCCTTGTTTTATTTTGTTATTTGTTTTAACCTGTTTGATATAAACTATCAGTCAATATCAGTTCACATTTATGGGTTCTTAAAAAGATACATGTTCAGGGTTTTAGGTTCATTGTATTTTGCATAAGTAATGTGGTATGTTTTAACCAAAAGTTCTCTACCAGTGCTGTGTTGTCATTTCTGCAGGTGGTGAATATCTGTGTGTGGGTATTGGCTTCCGTCTTTGGAGTCCCTGCAATGGTCTTAGGAAACGTAGAGGTGGAAAGAGACCATAACAGTAAGTACTTGACATACAAAATATTTCACTCAAAATTAGAGACATTCCAGTCAAGATTTTTTTTTGTCTCCAGTACCAGCCCAAGTCATATAAGATTAAGTTATGGTCAATAACTGCGTTATTTTTTTTTTAATTATTTTTTACAGTACAAATTTTAAGATTAAAGACTATATAAACATTTAAGTTAATAAAAACAATGTTATAAAGTACCTCATTAGCACTACATTGCGGTAAAGAAAACCTGTTTTCAAGGGGTTTTTTTTCATTATCAACAACAAAACAACAACTTTTATACAGCTTGGGTAGCACTGTCAGTTATGTATTGTTAGGAGGGCAGAACCAACCAAGACACCAACAGTTTCAAAAAGAGATGAAAACCTATTTTCTCCACCACAGTGATGAGTTGGTCATCCAGAGGGATAAATTTAGTCCCCCATTTTATAATCTTTTTGTCTTATCACTTCCTTTGGAAACATATCTCTTTTCTTTAGAGTTCCCTCTAAACTGTACTGCTCAGCCATATTAGATTTAGAAGTTAGCTTGGTGAGTTAGCCAAGAGTTTGGATTTTAAATGTGTCATTAAATTTGTAGCATTAAATATAGCTCTGTCTCTACTGACAAAAGAAATGCCTGAATTGCAAACATTAAAAGTAACTATGGAAATGCTCTCATTTTGTATTTTAAAAGACTTTCAAACCATATACATGTTGATATGTTACATCACATTGTTTTATGACAGCCCTTTTATAGCACGGCTGACATAAAACCATAGACAGCAGGTCAACTACTTGTATCAGATCAAGAGCTGAGTGTGGCCATCTACTTTGATACCTCTTCTTCTTCTTCTTTCGGCTGTTCCTTCTTCATTGGTCCCTTCAGTATGTCAATCTCCTGCATCTCACTCTGTCCTTTGTGTCCTCTATCCTCACTTCAATTATCTCCATGTCCTTTCTAACTGCATTCATATATCTCCTCTTTGGCCTACCTCTTTGTCTTTTTCCTGGCAGCTACATCTCTAGCATCCTTCTACCAAAACAGCCCCGGTTTTCACTTTCTACCACTCTGTTGTTTTATAATGACTTAATATCTGTGCTCTTATTGACTCAGGATGTGAATAGAACCATATTGATCAATCCATAGTAAAACATTGCAACATCAAGAGCTCCTCACATCATGTCTAAACGCTTCAGCCCTGGATGTGAATATATATGTATATTATTTGCTTTATTGTACCTTCTGAGAGTTTCTATTAAAATTGTCCAATGGTTTATGAAACATTTTGCTAACAAATAATACATAGACAAGCAAAAGCATTATCGGCCACTTCCAAAAGGCAGAAATCTGATGTCTGTGTTCTGCTTTTGGATTGTTTATTTGCCTTCTTCCAACAACAAAAAAAATAAAATAATAATTGCATCACATGAAGTTTAATATAGATATCATTTCTGGTTTTAGTTTTCTTTTCTTGGAGGCACATGTGTAACCTATTTTTATTGCCCACCTTTGAAGGCGAATGGGCAGTAATGTTTTTTACTTGCGTCTCTGTGTATGTTTGTCATATCAGCAAATTATCTAATGAATCGAATCAGTGGATGGATTTTAAAGAAAATCTCCAAAAGTAACTAAAGACTGAACCTTCCTCAACTAAATTTATATTATCTGCTGCCTTTCTTACCAGTGTTTTAAACTGAGATCTTCTTATGATGGGAAAGAAGTTATAGCTGATTAAGAAAAACCTTGTAAATAACATCATGCAATATTATCAGATCTTGCAAGATGTATTAGTGCTCAGATTTTGTTTGAGATGACTATCTGCAACTACCACACCAAAACTAGCTATATATGTCGGGATTTGGGGGTCTTTGGTTTTGTTTTTTTTATTGAGTTTATTGTTTCTTTAATTATGTTATTTGGTTCTTGTGTTTAGTTTTGGTGTCTTGTTCCCAGTGCCCTTTGTGTTCCCTGTAATCAGCTTTTAAAACCTAGTCATCTCCTTCAATTCTCTTCTGGTTCATTTCCATTCCTATGTGCTGTCTGTTTTTTCCTCCTGTCTCGCCCCTCGTGTTCCTGGAATCCTGCTTGTGTAAGTTTTTGTCATTTAGTTTTAGTTACTGCCTCGTCAGCCTTTTGTTTTCTTTTGTTAATAAATTAGTTCTACTTTTGAGTTCCTCTTTGTCTGCCTTCATTTTGGGTTCAACCAACTCTCCCCAACCTGAAAATGTATTTGTAAAGCTGGCTGAGTTATAGCCATTTTTGTCTTTACTAAGGACAGTTGTTGTTATCAACTGAGTTAGCATTCATATGTTGGACAGAAAAGACAGATATTTTGAGAGAGATGAAAAAAATCAATTTACATTTAAAAAGAAAGACCTACTTTAAACATAGGAGGAGGTCTCAGTTTCCAGCTTTCCAAAACCTACAATGGAACATTAGGCTTTCCTTCAAGAATGTGACCAAAACATTTTTTTTTGTGAGGTTAACAAAGATATCAGTGGCCTTCAGGAAGAAATTGAGGGGGAGCATGTGATTTCCGCTCTTAAAAAAAAAAAAAAGAACAGCACCTCAATGCATTTTATTTGTTTGAAATTCAGCACTTTTTTCTTTTGTCTCAAAAATTTTCCTTGGATGAGAAGCAAAAAGTCTTCAACTAAAGCCCTGTTTTCACATTTGTCAGTAAGAAAAAAATTTTGGGGTACACATTTTATCCCATCAAGGGTGTAGCCTGTGATTGTGATTGTGAACAGTAACAAACAAGTACAGAAAATGGATGGATGTTTTAGTTATATTTGGCCCCTGTTAGTGATTATTGTGCACTACCATGAAAGGCGGGCATATGTATAATTGCTTGTGTGTATGTTTGATTGTTTTTTCTATTCACAAATGATTTCATAAACCAGTGAACCAATTTTGCTGAAATCTGTCAAATGAAATAATTGGATGGTCATTTACATATGAATAACTTTCAGAGTTAATTCAAGATGACCTTCACAGCTTATCAACCTTAGCAAATAAATCAGTGGCTATAATTCAGTCAATTTTACAAATATTGAGTTCAAATTTGATGTGGTAGTAGTGCTAATAGGTCATATGAGATCTTGCAATATTGAGTGACATCACACTTAACTTTGCTTTTTAGGGTTTTACTGAAACAGCTCAATATATTTATTTAAAACTTTGGCATGTGGGGAGGGGGGCAGTACGCATATTTTCAAGGAATGCTAGTTTTGTTATGTTCTTTTGGGTTTTATTAACACTATTTTGTTTTTATTTGTTGTCTTGGGTTTTGGCTTCTCGTCTTTTAGATATATTATGTCAAAGTTTGTTTTCCCGATTTGCTTTTTAGTTTCGTTTTCTTTGCCTGAATTTCCTGCAACTGTAGCACTCCTTCTTCAATATATAAAATTATGCTTTAATTTTCTAATTATCTGCCTGAATTTAGGTCCTCTATTCTAAGCCACAGCATGACAGTTTTCAAGGAACAAAAATGGACAGAGTCCCTCGTTTGTCAACTAATGCACAAGAAAAAATGAAATATTTTCTTAAAAATTTGAAAGAATCGTATTCTTTTCCCTTTTACAAAGATTAATATCATTAAATAATACAATTACTCTGGAGTGATTTTAGTGTGTAAATGGTGAGGCCATGAGTGCTTTTTGCATAATGGTCATCTAATAAGCTAAAGCCAAAGCAGGATTAGTGCCCTCGGGAGCTAGTGAGACGTGACATTCAGCGATGCAATTTTAATTACTTGCACACACCATGGCAACCCATTACGCATGAGATATTCATCATCAAATTTTATTATGGGTGAGCAACGTAACCTCAAAATAATAGCATCATGTCACAATGAAATATACAATTATGGTGTTTATAAAAATATAGCAAAAAAGGAAAGAAAAAGAACCACTAAATTTTGTTTTTCTGTGATTGTAATTTGCAGGTATAATTAATTAATAATAATAAACATCATTGAAAATGGGTTTACCATATTTAAAGTTCAAGGATCTTTATTATTCTATAGGAGCTTTTTTTTTTTTGCAGACAGTAGTTAAAAAACATTCATATGTGACAAAACATACTAAAAACTTGACAATAAAAATCACAATTGTTAATTAAAAAGCCTGATTGCTGCAGGGATACGTGAAGTGTTCTGTCTATTAGTCTCCCACCTTAGCAACAGATACCTGTGTCCAGATGGAAGCAAGTTGAACTCACCACGGAGTAGACCAGGGCTAGGCAGTCCTGGTCCTCGAGTACCACTATCCTGCATGTTTTACTTGTTTCCCTGCTCTAACACCTGATTTGAATCAATGGCTGATTAACAGGCTTCTGCAGAACATGAAGAGGCAATTTAACCACTGAATCAGCTGTGTTGGAGCAGAGAAACAAGTAAAACATGCAGAATAGTGGCACCCAAGGACCAGGATTTACCCCTGAAGTCGATGATTGGGATCAGCCAGGATCAGTCAGACCTTTTTCACTGACTTCTGAATACATATTAAAACCACAGAGCTTCTAATAGAAATACATTCTCTGATAGACTGTCTTACAAATGAATCCACATGTAGGTCAAAGGTCAGGTCAAAAACAGCTCCCATGTATTTATGCAGGTGCACCATTTAAACGTCTTCACCAGTAATAGCTACAGGAAAGACGACTGAAGAGTCTTTTCTAAAATCAATGACTATCTTCTTTGTCTATGAAACATTTATCTTTAAAATTGAAGACTCATACAATTCAGTACTGGCCCATGATCAGAGTCAACACTGCTGAGAAGGGACAGGACAGTTGAGTCATCAGCAAATGTTAAAATGTGATGCTGTGCAAACAGGCTGCAACTGTCAATAGGACAGGGGTGGCCAATCCTGGTCATCGAGGGCTACTATCCTGCATGTTTGTTTTTTTTGTTTCTCTGCTCCAACACACCTGATTGAGTGGTTAAATTGCCTCTTCATGTTCTGCAGAAGCCTGTTAATAACACACTGATTGAAATCAGCTGTGTTGGAGCAGAGAAACAAGTAAAACATACAGGATAGTGGCACTGGAGGATCAGGGTTGGCCACCAATGCATTAGTATATCTGAATAAATAAAAGAACACAGCTCTGAGGGGAGCCGGTAGAGGACAAAACACATCAGAGAGAATCCCACTGACCCTCACCTGCTGGGACAGAACAGTTAAAAAGTCCGCAAGCCAGCATATTAAGCCAGTCAAGACCATACAAAAATTTTAATTTCCCAGCAAAAATTTGAGTACAGAGAGACATCTGTCTTCTACTGCTTATCCGTGGTCGAGTCACGAGGGCAGCATGTCCAGGAGAGAAACCCAGACATCCCTTTCCCCAGCACCACTCTCCAGGGGTCTCATTTATAAAACTGGCAAACGCACGAAATTGGGCCTGAAACTTGCGTATTTCACTTTCCATGCAAAGTTTGTGATCTATAAAACACAAATTTGACGAGAAAATAGGTCGTACCTCACGCCATCTCTGACCAATGTGTACGCTCATTCTGAAGACATACTTTCTGTATGGAGTTTGCATGTTCTCCCTTTGCATGCACAGGTTTTCTCCAGGTACTCTGATTTCCTCCCACAAACCAAAACATGCATGTTAGGTTAATTGGTGCTTTTTAAATTATCAATACATGTGGGTGTGAATGGTTGGTTATATTATCATTTCATCAAGTTTATAAGTTGCAAAGCCGACTTACCTTTTCGTGTCACACATTACGGTTTTATTACTACTTTGCTTCACTGCACAAACGCACATCAGGAGTGGATTGGCTTCAAAGCATAATCAGTTGTAGCTGTACATCCAATGATTACTTTATGAGAGTTTTAATAAATTCAGCCCACTGATTCATGACATATTTTGCTGACAGACAGACAAATGAACACATGGACACAGACAAAATCACCCTTTCACCTTTGGTGGGTGGTGATAATAATGACAAAACGTACATTAGAATTTAATGAAAAAATATGTAACTCACTGTTTATATTGTATAATGTATCTTACATTCTGCATTTTATCTATTTATTTTATTTATTTATTTTTTTTCTTTTTCTTTTTTCTTTTTCTTTTTTGATCTGTGTGTATGGGTATGCTGCAACTGCACAGTAATTTCCTGTTTGGGATAAATAAAGTACTTCTATTCTATTCAGATAGATTCTACTAAAATAGGAGAAGTTGTCATAAGGCATGGAGACAGAGGTGAGCCCAGAACGCAGACTCATAGCTGATGAAAATGAAAAACTAATTTATTAACTAAAGAAAACAGTCAAAACAAAAGGGCTGACGTGGCAGCAAAACTAACAATAACAAAATCCTAAAACGAGAGACAGGGCATGGCAAGGAGCAAGACACAAGTAGACAAAACGGAATGATCCAGTGAGTAGTGAATGAGAAAGACCGGTACTTAAAGACAGAGGATAATGAGGAAAATGGATACAGGTGAGAGAGAATAATTACAAGCAGGTGGAGATGGGCGTGGCAGACCTAACAGGAAAAGTACTGGGGAGGTGGAGAGTGACAGGGCATGAAACAGGAAAACTAAACCGAAACAAAACAATAATCAAACACAACAAACTGAAAATACCAAACTATGACAGAAGTCTAAAAATGATTATCTGACTACAAAGTTTGACTTTTCATCACAGCCTCTGTTTTTGTCTGCTTTTGTTTATCATTGTCTCACAAAACCTAACAATGCTCCCAACATCTTTCTTTTTATTTATATTAGTGAGCTTTCTATTTTCATACATTTTTTTGTAGTCTATGTTATACTTCTGTACACACTTTGCTTTTTGAAACATTCATATATCAAAACAATCAGCTCCTTCAAAAGATGGGTGCTATGACTTTAATTTTTTTGTAACTTTTGTATTTTTCCAATAAATTTACTTCATTTATAAAATGTTTCCTTGTAGAAATTGAACTAAGATCTTTTCAATTCCTTTGAGATAACATTTTGTTACTTTAAGCTAACATTTAGCTACTTTTTGATTTTAGCTAGCCTTTTGCTACTTCTGTTTTTTAGCTAGTTTTCTGCTTTTTTAGCTTTAACGCTAAGCTGAAAAGTGTTTTTAAGCTAACATCAGTTGAAAGAAAATGATAAAATATGCTTATTGTAAAATTTTCTAAAAAAAAATAATCTTTTTTTTACATCGAACATTGAAGAAACCACTCTGGTGTTTTCTGCTTTTTCTGTAACCCCCGATGTGTAACGTCAACAGAGCTGCTGAGTTTCACAGCATTCAGCCGTTCAACCATTCATCAGTGAGTGGATAAGTACCAATACAATATATTTCAGTTCGTTGGAAATAATTGTTTGAACCTGCCAGAAAATACTACTAGAGTTTCATTTTTTGGCTTCCTGACAGATAAAAACCTTCAAATTTGGATCCATAAGCTCCTAGTTGGGAATTACTATCAAAGCTCTGTCATTAAAAGGTCTGAGCTGCTTACAGGCCTGACAGCCTGAGATCAGTTTGTGATTGAGAGCAGTTTGTTATTGATGAAAAAAATATTGACAGTCCATGTGTGATTAAACAAATGTCAGTCTGAAACTGCTGTTGATTAGTTTACTCTGGTGTGACAGTTCATAAACGCTACTCTCAAGCGCACTCACGTTTTTTGATGAGTTAGCATCAGAGTTAGCTTTGAGTTAGCAACGTTAGCTCTCTCCTGCTGTCTTTATGTTGATTTGCAGTGTTGTGTACTGATGTCATGACAATGATCTGGAGGTAATCGTTTTTCACAGTTCCATGTTCTCAACTCGGTCATTATGCACGTTGTTTTATCGGCCATGACGGTCCTTGTGATCATCTGAATCTGAATCTGAAGAGTTTTCATCGGATTACAGAGATCCAGCCATGGATTCAGGTTCATACTGGTATGGTTGTATATCCATCACCCCCGCCAGCAGTTCTTCATATTCAAAAAATGCTTCTTCTTCCATTTTCACTAGTAAACAACCGGACAGTAGCGGCATTTTTGGCTGGTCGGGGCACAGCTCATATCATAAACCCAGGACGGGAACTCTGCCCCACAAACCACCCACTTCGGAAAGTATTGACTTAAACCCTCAAAACAGTTTATTTAAGTTTTATGACAGAAAAATGGGTCTCTGGAATGTTGTGTGGATGTGTTTGACTAAATAACATTTATGAAATGTCAGTGTTTTTTAATTTTATCCTAGTTCACCTTTAACAATTCTATTTCACCTTCTTTGGCACATTTCAGCAATATCATTCAGCACTCGGCATTTCTCAAGCATCTTTGCAATTCTGGTCTTATAGGTGTTGATCAGTTTCTGCTGAGTGAATCCACTTCTGTCTTTCTCCTTACCCTTTACTATGTGTGTGTGTGTGTGTGTGTGTGTGTGTGTGTGTGTGTGTGTGTGTGTGTGTGTGTGTGTGTGTGTGTGTGTGTGTGTGTGTGTGTGTGTAAGAGAGAGTGAGACAGATATATTTTCATATAAGTCATAAATATTAATGAATAAGTCTTGCAGTGCAGCAGTTTGGTATGCTGTGAGTGTTGGTGTGAGGAAGCAGTGTCTTTGCCTTATAGGGTTGTGTGAACATGAAGATGAGTATTTAAGTGTTTGTGGTCTGATTGTGCCTGCAGCCTTGGGTTTCATTAGAAACTTGCTGTTGGAGCTTAGACGTGACAACTTTTCTCTTAAACAGGCAAGAATATTTAAAAAAAAAGCTCAGTTGCCATGGTAACAGGAGCACAAAGCCTCTCGGATGGCTTTAAATGGGTAATATGTGGGAATAATATGAACACAAAAATGAAAGACCAAAACATGTTTTCAGCACAAATGTTGTAAACTGTGCTCTAATGCCTGCTATTAAGATTAAAATAGTAAAACATATTTATAGCCATTGTATGCTGCAAACTTTTTTATTGCTCGAATGAATAAATCTTGCCAGCTTTCAAACATGACAATGCCTATTATTTCACAGCCTAATAAATGTGTTAAAGTGACAGCTTTAGTCACACTTTGACATTAATGTTCCATTCAGACAGGCCCACAGTAACATAGACTAAGTGCGTGTTTGATACTTATCGCCTGCTGCTGAAGGCTGAAGGGCAATCATGTTTCTGCCTGTGTCTGTTTCTAAGAATGTGTTCCTTTATTGTTATCAAAATATCTAATGAACCAGTTTATGGTTTTAATAAAACTTTCAAAAAGTAATCACTGGATGATTCACTTTTGGAGTCAAACCCATACAAGTTGGCCACTACAGCCAAGCGAGCTTAGAAAACCAAAATGATTGAATGTCTTTATTATCATTGTACATCACATTAAACTAGGATTTTGATTTCTTTTTTTGGGGGGGAATGGGGAGGTTCTTTAAAAATGTTTTTTTTACTGTCTTGGGCAGCTCATTCTGTTTCACACGTGGGTCAAGCTGGATTTTGACGCATTGATTGCTGCGTGAGGGTGCACCTCGCTCACCTCACTCCATTCAAAATGGATGATTTCGGTTCTCTAGCGGAGCTGGTTCGCCTGTATCAGCATTTATATGATCCCTCTATGAGAGAGCACAAAGATAATCAAACGGCTCAAAACTCACGGAAGGAGATTACTGCTGCAGTCGATAAAAAGGAGTGTTTATAGACCACAGAGGGAAAGAAATATTAGCCTTTTAATGGGTGAATCACAAACAATAATACAGTACAGTTAACTATCCTTATAATGTCATATATGTACTCAACATTTCTTTCAAAGCAAATAAATCAAAGAAAGTCAAACAGAATGCTTTAAGTTTAAACATCCTCTCTGTATCACAGCCATAAACACAAAAGCTCTTCCTTTTGAATTTGTGCAGCCATATTTGATGTGACAGCCGTTTGCTCGATCTGCTTTTTTTTCACTGCATTTCCACTGGTTATGTAGTGTGCTGCCCCCTGTCACCAACGTAAGCATCAAGTATAAACTCCTGCATTGCTCGCTCAGGTTTGCACACCGTGCACAACTCTACAAAGCATGACTAAAACTGAGCCTTCTTACATTCGTGCACGCAGCTCCTTCGGTCTTGTGCGCGGGTCATACGGTCTCGGTGATTCGATATTGCGCGACGGTCATTGGGTGTCACTCACGGGTCTGTACCTAGAGGTTTTGTTCAAAAGGTAAAGGTATTACCTTTACAGTGAGTGGAGGGGAGTTGGAATCTGGTGAGGGCAGGGATTGAGCAGCTAAGTGTTGCTCTGGTAACTCAAAATAAGCAAGGAAACTGTTGAGTTCTTTTGCTAGTGACACACTCAAGTCCCCTGTTGACATATCACAGCCTTTTTTTATTGTTCTGTAGTCCTTGCCACACTTCCTGAGAGTCATTGCTGGAGAAATTAGCCTATATTTTCCTTTTATAACTCACCTTACCATTTTTTAAATTTATCTGTCACTCTCTGTCACTCATTCTGAAAGCAGTGTTGCAAGCCTTTAGGAGTGTATGGATCTAGCTGGTCATCTGGCTGGGTTTGTGCTTTGAGAAAATCCAAATGCTTTGATCCACAGACATACTTCCACTGCAAAATGTGATATAATATAGTGCAGTTCCTGTGAATGCTTCCAAGTCCTCATGTTTAAATAAGCTCCACTTCACATGTTCAAGACAGTCTTGAAATTCAGAAACTGCAGTTTCAGGCCAGATTGTAACAAGGTTTGTGACAGGCCTGGTTCTTCTTCTGAGAGGAGTGTATACTTGAATAAGCAGCAGGGAGAGCTGGTCTGACTGGCCAAGGAGGAGTAGAGGTACAGCACTGTAGGCATGCTTAATGGTAAAATACAAAGGAGCAGTTGGACATTTGACATGCTGATAGAATTTCAAAAGTACAGTTTTCAACTAAGCCTTATTAAAGTCTTCAGCAGTGATGTGAACAATGTGAGGGTGGGCCCACTGCTGCTTGTTTATGGTGTCCTGCAAACTAAAGAGCTTAGTGCTAGCATTAGCTTTGGATGGAATATGTACTGTCATATTAACAACTACTGTTAGCTCTCCTTGAAGAAAGAAAAAAAGGCAGACATCTGACTGACATGTATTCAAGGTCAGGGTAACAATGCTTGTCCATGATTGTGCTGTTGTTAGTCATCGTGCGTGTAAATACAGAGCCCCCAATCCCTGTTTTAAAAGGAATGCACCATCCTTGTGGAGGAGCAGGGCATGGCCCACTAGCTGCACACTAGGATCAGGTATCTTGCAGTGAAGCTAGGTCTCCGTAATAATCAGAACACAACCTTTACAAACATATCAACTCTCAGCAAGTTGTAGTTCCAGGTCATCCTTTTTGTGAATCATAAATCTGGCATTGGAGAGAAGCAGACTTGGCAGAGGTGGCTTGTGTGAATGGTTTCTTAAGGTAAGGAGGATGCCAGATCTGCAGCTCTGCTTTTGCTTGTTCTGCCTCCGCAGTCTGCGACGTCTTGCGGGTCTGATTGGGAGCCTTACTATCTCGGCTGGAATATTAAATGAAGCATAGAGCTGGAGATGGATATACACACAAAAAAAACAGTATAAGCCAAAAGACCACACTCTTACAACAGTTACATTTGCAACTTAACAATAACGTTTACAACTGAACAGATACGATCTAAAAACAACTTTAGTTTTAGCATATATTAAAAAGAATGCACTGTTTTAGTTATTCAATATTTAAGACGTGTATTTATTCACACAATAATCATACCTTGTGCCTCTATCAAGGGGCCTGCTAAAAACAAGACACATTGTATCAACTCCGTTACAACTCCTCTTCGGTCCTTTTGTTGTTGTTACGCTGCTCTTCGTTAACACACAAACCGAAAGTTATCCTTTCAAAATAAAGGCATCAAACTTGAAATCAGAAGTTAATTACATTATATGTATGATGAAAGTCATTTGGTGATAATTAGTTTTTGAGGTATATGTTTGTGTTCATTTCTAGATTTAAATCTTTTGCGATCCTGTTTAGTTTCTTATGTGTCACTTTTGTTTTGTTTTTTTTTCTTTTCTGTTTCCATTCTGTCTAAACCACTCAGCTGTTATCCCTTATAATCAGTCCAGGTGTTCCCTGTTTGTAATCTTCTTGTGCCACATATATTCTTCTGTCTCTTAACTTACCCCTCAGTTATGCAGTATCAGTTCTTTTTGCAGTCCAGTTTGCTCCTTCGTGTTTCTGAGTACCTTATCTTGTACTGCAGTTGTTTTAGTTGCTGCCACATCAGCCATTTGTTTAATAAACTTAGCTCTCATTCAGGACCTCCTGTGTTTGCCTGCATTCTGGGTTCAACTACCAACTTCCAAACATGACAACTAGATATAGATATTGTATTTTATGCCAGTAGCCAATGTCTACCAGATCCTGGCATGTCAAACAGGTATCTGCAAAAGTGCACAAACAGGCACAAAGAAAATATGGGAGCCATTGAGATTTAATATAAGTTTTCTTCAGGAGTGGCTTTCTCTTTACCTGGGCAACAGTTGTTATATCACTGTCTCTCCCATCTCACCTGCTGAAGCTTGGAAATCCTTCAGAGTGCTCATGTGTCTTGATGGCCTCTCTAATTATTATTCTTCTTGCATGGTCACTCAGTTTGTGTAGACGGCCAACTGTTGGTCGATTTACACGTCCCATAAATCCTCCATTCTTTGATGATGGATCTAACAGAACTCCTGGGGATGTTGGGACCTTGGAAATCATTTTGTATCCATCCCATGACTTGCACTTTTCAATCATTTTTTTTTTCTCTGAGTTGAATTAACTTTAAAGAGGGTAAATATTTATGCAATCACCTATTTTACATTGCATTATGACATTCTTGGTTTAAAACTCTAGCATTAAAGGCAACAGGCAATGTGCATGTCTTTTTAATTTATCTAGTTATATATAAAGCCAAATATGAGTGAAACCGTGGCTTTCATAATTGAATTAAAGTTTCTGTATTAAGGTTGGACGATATGTAAAATTTTTAAACCAATATTTGTCAGTCCAACAAATGATGATGTGCGATATATTCGCACAGGCAACTTTTTTTTGTCATCTCAAATGGCACTAAAATATCTGTGCATACCGACCACAAGCACACTTTTGGAACGCATCTTTAGCACTGCTGGTAATGTTGTTAACAACCTGCGCACCCTCCTGATAAAGCTAGTCATGTGGGCCATATATCACCACTTTTATCATGCATCTGGCTAAAAAGTCACGCAAAAAAAATGCACTCAGAATGCCGTAAAATGTGGCAGAAATCTATTCAAAATGCTACTTTTCACACCTTTGTATGACCACCTTCTGAACGCCAAAAATTACATTTTATTTCGGTTATTGAACGCCGCTTTTTACGCGTGACGCCAGTCGGCGTAAAAAAGCGCCGTTAAATGACCAAAATAAACGCCATAGTTTTCACTGCTTCTGACATATTAGATGGTGTTTTCTTAAATTTTGCAAGACCCTGCCCATGCTTTTCTTATCCACTCAATTTAAAATTTAAACTCCAGTCACCCAGTAGGAGAAGTATATATATTTGGGGGGGGGAATATTCAGTCATTTATTTATTTTGTATGCGCCAAATTGCTCAGTAGAAGACTAAAAACAGCGGTGAAGATTTTTTTTTTTTTTTTTATGGAAATGCATGTTCTCTGCTGGAGGAGTTCGTTTTTATTAATTTAGTTTTTGTTTAATTTTATATTTGTCATTTCACACTTAGCTGAGTTTGTAAGACAGAAACACTGGAACTGTAAGTACAGTTATACAGGTTTCTCTTCCCACAACTGTGATTATTGTTCAAATAAATTTGTTTCCTGAACATATGCTACTCTTTCTTTCTGTTATAAGTTTGAGTGAATAAATCAGCGCTGCACTTGGTGGCACACAGGGTAGGGTGGAGTGGGGTGTGCATAGGCAAAAAATAAAATCGTTCTTAAAAAACGACCGTCAAATGTCTCAGCCTATTGTAGATGGTCGATAAATTTGTCTAATCGCCTAACCTTATTCTGTATCTTATTCTTTCTTTCTTTCTCATTAGATCGTAATGTGAACTTTTTTGTAAAGTTGGTCACGTTTTCATTCAGAACCATTTTCTCACATCTGTGCTGAAGATCTAATACTTCTGCAGATTGTGCTTTATAGCACTACCATTAAAGGGCACTTGAATCCTCTGATTAGCTCCTGAGAGCCTCTCAGCTCCTTTTGCTCTTCCCAGATCTGTCATTTTCCTCATATCAAATATATCCATTAAATTCTGTTTATCTTGGCAGGCATGAATGTGTTTCTTCTTTTTTTTACTTTTAATTATTTTATCTGTTAGTTGTGTGAATGAAAATGCAGGATATTTCTAGTGTCTTTTAAAATGTTAAGAGAGTGTTTGTGCAGGTATTGGGATATTGTTAAAGCTAAAAAAGCAAAAACCTTTCTCTAATGTCATTGTAAATAATTGTCACAGGACTGAAATAGTTTTTTCCATCATTGACAGTGTTCTGAATACCCCTCCATCTGCATGTTTTGATAATGCCTCTGGAACCTGTGAAAAGTTCCTGCAGGGTTTTACCAACAAGATACACTGCTTATAAAAAAAAAAAGGGAACACTAACGTTGCCAGGATTTGGGTTTTGTTTGGGTTTATTGTTTCGTTTGTTTTGTTCTTTAGTTGCCTTTATGTTTAGTTTAGGTTTTGTTCAGTCTTTGTTCCTTGTATCTTTGTTTCATATCATTTTTCACTTGTCGTCTGTCATCACTTGTTTACCTGCCATGCCCATCTCCACCTGCTCGTAATTGTAATCTCTCACCTGTGCCCACTTCCTCTAATTACCCTCTGCTTTAAAAGCTGGTCATTTCCTCAACTTACTCGCTGGTCCATTGTCTCTAGTATGTACTGTCTTATTCCACCGATGTGTTGTTGTTGTTTTGCCACGTTTTGGATTTTTATTATTGCTTTGCTGCCCTGCCAGCCTTTTGTTTTTGTTCTTTTATTTAAAAATATATTTTTTATTTTTTCCTTCAACCAAGATGAGTGCACATTGGGTTTGCCACTCTCTCTGCCCCTCTTGACAAAAGTAACACATCCTAGATCTCAATTAATTAAATATTCTCATTGAAAAACTTTATTATTAAGACGGTAGAATTGATTGAGAAGAAAATAACAAAAATTACTAATGTAAATTAAAATTATTACACCATGGAGATCTGGATTTGGATTCATACTCAATATGAAAGTGGAAAATAACATGACAGGCTGATTCAGCGTCAGTGAATATGCCTCAAGATCAGGCTCAGTAGTGTGTGTGTGTGTGTGTGGCCTCCACATTCCTGTATAACCTCGCGACAATGACTGGGCATGCGCCAGATGAGACGGCGGATGCTCTACTGAGAGAACTCTTCCCAGACCTGGATTAGAGCATCAGTTAGCTCCTGAACAGTCTGTGGTTGTCAGGTTCGGGGGTGACAGAGAAGAACCCTGAGCGCAGACTCATTTCTAAAGTGAAAACTTATTTATTTAACAAACAAAACAAACAGCTGATGAGGCAGGAACTCAAAAGAACAAAAATCAAAAACACAGTGGGCAGAACTACAAGGAGGCGAGGTACGGAGCATAGTAGCAAACGGCGAAACAAAAAGCAATGAATCAGCGACTAGTGGGAGAAATGACCGGGTATTTGAGTGCTGAGGGTAACGAGGGAAGTGGAAACAGGTGAATGGAGATGATTACGGACAGGTGGAGATGGGCGAGGCAAGGAGGGCAAAAGAGTGATGGAGGAGTGAATACTGAGCAGGAACACAAACAGGAAAAACCCAAACTGAAAACACTAACTAAAACCCACAGAAAAACCATAAAGAAAACAAAAAATCCAAATCCTCACAGTGGTGCAATGTGGCGTTCTTAGATTGACCAAAGCATGTTCCAAATGTGCTCAATTGGATTCAGGTCTGGGGAATGGGCAGGCCAGTCCATAACATCAATACCCCTTTTCATGCAGGAACTGCTGACACACTTAAGCAGTGGTGGTGAAGTACTCAACTATAGTACTTGAGTAAAAGTATTGATACTCTTGGTCAAATCTTACTTAACTACAAGTAAAAGTTGCTCGGTCAAAAATGTACTCAAGTTAAAGTGCTGAAGTACTCACTTTTGAAAATACTTAAGCATTCAAAAGTACATACATTTAAAAGTACTTAAGTATTCAAAAATACAAATTAAATTTTCTAATATCAGTATGTTGCTGTATAATTTTCTGAGTAATTTCCCAGAACGTTGTAATTTTCAGAAACCACCTGATGTATTGATGCGTAGAAACACTGCTACAACTTCTACACCACCTGTAAAGAACTTCAGCATAAAAATGCCACAAAAAAATATGGATTTTTTTAATCTAAAAACACACCAAACCAGTGAGTCTTGATTCTCCTCACACTTTCACTATGGAATAGAGGTTTAAGGTTGAATCTATTACCACGAAGTAACGACTAGCGTCCTATATATGCAGTGGAGTCAAAAGTACAATATTTGATTTTGAAATGTAATGGAGTGAAAGTTATAAGTTCCCCCACAAAAAATACTAAAGTAAAGTAAAGATTCTCAAAAAATGTACTTAAGTACAGTAATCAAGTAAATGTACTCCGTTACTGTCCACCACTGCACTTAAGTCACATGAGGCCTAGCATTGTCATGCACAAAAAGGAACTCAGGGCCCACTGCTCTGCATATGGTCTTACAATGGATCTGAGGATCTCATGCCAGTACTTTATGGCAGACAGGGCACCTCTGGCTAGCACATGAAGGGCTGTGCGGCCATCTGAAGAAATGCCTCCCCACACCATGACTGACCCACCACCAAACCGGTCGTGCTGGAGGATGTTGCAGGCAGCATAACATTCTCAATGGTGTCTCCAGACTCTGTCACATGTGCTCAGTGTGAACCTGCTTTCATCTAGGAAGAGCACAAGGCCCCAATTGCGAATCTGCTTATTTTGGTGTTCCCTAGCAAAAGCCAATTGTCCTGCACGGTGTTGGGCTGTAAGCACAGGCCCTATACGTGGACGTTGGGCCCTCATAACACCCTCAAGGAGTCTGTTTCTGACAGTTTGAGTAGAAACATGCACATTAGTGGCCTGCTGGAGGTCATTTTGTAGGGCCCTGGTAGTGGACCTCCTGTTCCTCCTTGCACAAAGGACAAGTTAGCGGTCCTGCTGCTGGGTTGTTGCCCTCCTGCAGCCTCCACCATATCTCCTGGTGTACTTGCCTGTCTCCTGGTACCTATTCTATGCTCGGGACACTGTGCTGAAAGAGACAGCAAATCTTCTTGCCACCGCTCTTAATGATGTTCCATCTTGGATTAGCTGCACTACTTGAGTAACTTCAGTGGGCTAAAAGTTCAACCAGAAGGGACAAGAACAGAGAAATGACCTGTGGTCACCACCTGCAGAATCACTCGTTTATAGGAGTTGTCTTTGTAATTGCCTGTCATTTCCACCTGTTGTGTATTCCATTTGCACAGCAGCAGGTGAAATTGATTCCACAATGGTGTGACTGATTTGGAGTTATATTGTTTTGTTAAGGTTGTTCTGTTGTTGGTTGTTGTTTAGGTCCCTTCTGTGGCACTCTTCAATTTGTTACTCCAGCATGTTTCCCTTGTGGTGTAGCATATCCCAGAGTCTGGTTAACAGCCTGGCTAACGTTAGCAATTCAATTCAATTCATTTCAAAATTACTTTATTAATCCCAAAGAGAAATTAAATGTTGACGTAGCTCATTTAAATCAAGGCGCTATTATAGATGGTGATGGCTGTGGGCAGAAAAGATCTCCTGTAGCGGTCCGTTTTACAACTAATCTGAAGAAGCCTTTGACTAAAGAGACTCTGTTTTCCGATGACGGTCTCATGAAGAGGATGGTCAGGGTTGTCCATGATTTCTTTGATTTTATGCAAAATCCTTTTTTGCATCATCATCTCCAGAGGTTCCACAGTCATCCCCAGAACAGAACCAGCCTTCTTTATCAGGTTGTTGAGCCTTTTTAGGTCTGATGCTGCTGCCCCAACAGATGATGGCAGAGGAGATGACACTCTCAACAACAGACTTATAGAAGATCTGCAACATCTTGCTGGAAACCTTGAAGGATCTAAGCTTCCTCGAGAAGTACAGTCTGCTCTGTCCCTTCTTGTAGATGGCTTCACTGTTTAGTCTCCAGTCCAGTCTGTTGTCTAGATGAACATCAAGGTATTTATATTCCTCAACCACCTCCACTTCTTCTCCCATGATGGTAATAGGGTTTGATCTGACCCTGTTTCTCCTGAAATCTACAATCATCTCCTTTGTTTTGTTCACATTCAAGATGAGATGAATGTTTCCACACCATGCCACAAAGCGGTCCACCAGATCTCTGTACTCAGCTTCTTGTCCATCTCTGATACACCCGACAACTGCAGAGTCATCTGAATATTTCTGTAGATGACAGGAGTCTGACTGGTGCTGGAAGTCTGAAGTGTATAGAGTGAAAAGGAATGGTGAGAGTACAGTCCCCTGTGGTGCTCCTGTGCTGCTGACCACCTGGTTAGACACACAGTCCTTCAGTCTCACAAACTGTGGTCTGTTTGTCAGGTAGTCATTGATCCAGGCGATTGTTGAAGCCTCCACCTGAGTCTTCTGGAGTTTCAGACAAAGCAGATCAGGCTGAATTGTGTTAAATGCACTAGAGAAATCAAAGAACATGATCCTCACAGTGCTGCCTGCTTTGTCTAGATGACAGTGGGTTTGTTGAAGCAGGTTTATGATGGCATCTTCAACTCCACCTCCACGGCGATAAGCAAACTTAAGGGGGTCCTGATATGTGCTAGTTTGCTTACTCAGGTGGGCCAACAGGAGTCTCTCCAGGACCTTCATGATGTGGGATGTCAGGGCAACAGGTCTGTAGTTGTTGATGACTGAGGGGTGAGTTTTCTTTGGTACCGGAACCAGACAGGATGTCTTCCACAACAGAGGTACCTTCTCTTGAGGTTGAAGAGGTGTTGCAGAATCCCACAAAGCTGTTCTGCACAGGCCTTCAGGACTCTGGGGTTGACACTATCTGGACCTGCAGCCTTGTTCCGGTTCATCAAAACAACCCTGTAGGGCTTCTTCAGCTTCCTGTGACCACTTTCTTACAGTCCTTTTTGTAACAGGTAATTTTGTAACAGGTAATTCCAGGTCATTTGTCTATTAAAAAATACATGGGCTGATAATAGTTGTGTATTAGCATTTGAGTTAACCCACTCATTTGAAATTTGATTTTTATTCATATTTTACCCTAAAAACGGTTTCATCTGCCATGTTTGGAGTCCTTTTTTCAGCACAGCCTCCCAAGTGTGAATTTCAAGTTTGTTTGTTTTTTACTTTTGACTTACTGTATTAACACAATGGACCTAAAATCACACAAATCACACAAATTTTTTTGTTTTTACTGTGAAAACCACAAACATTCATAACAAGTAGTTTTTACAATGCAAATATAAACAGTAATCTTAATAAATTTGACCAAATTTAGGAAACAGCAAAGTTATATGCACTATTTCCACTAAAATGCCAAAATTTCCTTAGACGTTTTTTGAACAAAACAGGAGTTGGAATAAAATGCCATAAATCTTTTGTGCCAGTCATGTTTCTGTCCAAAACAAGGCATAGGGGCACATCACATTTATTGTTTTATTTATTTTCTATGTCCTGCTTAGGATAACTCAGGAAAATGTTCCAAAATATGGATTTGAATCGGTCTCTTGTCAATATTTTGGCTGGAAGGGGCACAGACAAAAAAATTCTTTTTCCAGTAATCCTGAATACTTGGCAAGGAAACAAAAATGTATATCAGGAGATGGAGGTTGTGTTGGAGTGCATAGATAACCTTTTGTGTCCCGGGCCAGGAAAACCCTATTGACCTGTAATGGTTGCAATAAAAAAGAAAAGGCTGAAGAGAAGGTGCAAAATCACGTTCAAATGGTGGCTGACATAATGCATTGCTCTGTGTGGTAAGAATAATTTTGTTCTGTTTTTAGCCTACTATAACAGCTGGCTAGCTGTGGCCGTAGCCTGAAAAGTAGTTTTAACATCAAGTCACCTAAGCAGTTATGATAAGACAGTTTGAAAATATTAAGGAAAAACTGAATATACTGCAAAGAAACTTGGGGAGCAAACATATACAAATTATAATAGGATTTTTGAAAAAATCAAGTGTTTAATAGAATTTGAGTTTCCTGTAAAACATACAGAAATAAATAATAGGAATAAAACCATCTCGAACCACACACCATACAAGTAGGTCGCGGTAAAGCATACCTTAAGTTTCTTGCCAACCGCCAATAAACTCCATAAGAAGAAGAAGGTGGGGACCACAGACCACTTCTCAGTACCTACACTTTGTGGCTGATGTTTTAGTCACTTTTGAATGTTGGTGGTGCTTTCAAACTTCTGGTAGCATTAGACGGACTCTACAACCCACACAAGTGGCTCAGGTGGTGCAGCTCATTAAGGCACATCAATGCGAGCTGTGGCAAAAAGGTTTGCTATGTCTGTCAGTGTAGTGTCCAGAGGCTGGAGGCGCTACCAGGAGACAGGCCAGTACACCAGGAGACGTGGAGGAGGCCGTAGGAGGGCAACAGCCCAGCAGCAGGACTGCTACCTCCGCCTTTGTGCAAGGAGAAACAGGAGGAGCACTGCCAGAGCCCTGCAAAATGACCTCCAGCAGGCCACAAATGTGCATGTGTCTGCACAAACGGTTAGAAACCGACTCCATGAAGATGGTATGAGGGCCCGACGTCCGCAGATGGGGGTTGTGCTCACAGCTCAACACCGTGCAGGACGCTTGGCATTTGCCAGAGAACACCAGGATTGGAAAATTTGCCACTGGTGCCCTGTGCTCTTCACAGATGAAAGCAGGTTTACTCTGAGCACATGTGACAGATGTGACAGAGTCTGGAGACACAATGGAGAGCTATCTGCTGCCTGCAACATCCTTCAGCATGACCGGTTAGGCAGTGGGTCAGTAATGTTGTGGATTGGCATTTTTTTGGAGGGCGGCACAGCCCTCCATGTGCTCGCCAGAGGTAGCATGACTGCCATGAGATTCTCAGACCCCTTGTGACACCATATGCTGGTGTGGTTGGACCTAGGTTCCTCCTCATGCAGGACAATGCTAGACCTCATGTGGCTGGAGTGAGTCAACAGTTCCTGCAAGATAAAGGCATTGAAGCTATGGACTGACCGGCTTCTTCCCCAGACCTGAATCCAACTGAGCACATCTGGGACATCATCTCTCGCTCCATCCACCAACGTCACATTGCACCACAGACTGTCCAGGAGTTGGCAGATGCTTTAGTTCAGGTCTGGGAGGAGATCCCTCAGGAGACCACCCGCCACCTCATCAGGAGCATGCCCAGGCATTGTAGGGAGATCATAGAGGCATGGGGAGGCCAAACACAATACTGAGCCTCATTTTGATGTGAGGCTCAGATGCCGAAAAATAGTGACCACCTGGCTTGTCGTAGGGCGAGTCGTTTGGCTGTCTGTAAGTATGCAAGGTTTTTATGGTCAGTCCAAATCAGAAATGGAATCTCGGTACCCTCTAACCCGTGTCGCCACTCTTCTAGGGCCCACTTGATGGCCAACAGTTCTCTATTACCGACGTCATAATTGCATTCGGCAGGAGACAGTCGGCGAGAGAAGTAGGCGCAGAGATGGATCTTGTTATCAGTGGTCCTGAATCGGAAGCATCAACTTCCACAATAAATTGTAATTTTGGGTCTGGGTGACGCAGAATGGGAGCTGACACAAAACGAGACTTTAACTCACCAAAAGCACTTTGAGCTTCTGGGGACCAGACGAACGGTTTCTTGATAGAGGTGAGTTGTGTTAGGGGAGCCGCCACCCTACTGTAGTCCTTGATAAAACGTCGATAGAAGTTGGCGAACCCCAGGAACCTCTGTAATTGGCGACGGTCAGAAGGAACTGGCCACTCTGCCACCGCTTTGGTCTTTTCAGGGTCAGTCCTGTAATAGCCCTGTCCACAAATGAAACCCAGAAACGTTACAGTAGTTACATTGAATTCGCATTTCTCTGCCTTAAGAAACAGCTGGTTCTTGTAGAGGCGCTGGAGAACTGCTCACACCTGCCAACAATGTTGGTCATGGTCCTGAGAATAA
This sequence comes from Kryptolebias marmoratus, assembly GCF_001649575.2. Classification (NCBI taxonomy): domain Eukaryota; kingdom Metazoa; phylum Chordata; class Actinopteri; order Cyprinodontiformes; family Rivulidae; genus Kryptolebias; species Kryptolebias marmoratus. The sequence goes on along the minus strand of NC_051437.1, from coordinate 2,434,063 downwards.
ATCAGGATATCGTCTAAATAGACAAATACAAAAATGTTATGGAAATCCCGCAAAACGTCATTGATCAGAGACTGGAAAACAGCAGGGGCGTTAGTTTGTCCAAAGGGCATTACCAAGTATTTGAAGTGCCCTAAGGGGGTCTTGAATGCCGTCTTCCATTCTTCACCCTTCCTGATTCTCACCAAGTGATAATTAATTTTATATCTTTTATCAGTGGCTCCAAAAACTTCTCATACCCGAATTTCCTTACATCAATACTTTTTCCTAAAGCTGCCAACTGGATAGAAGTTAGATCAACCCTAAACTTTGCTGGCAAATTTAGGACAATCCAAAAAACACCAACTATTTTGTGAATCTTTTGTGATGTGCCTAACGGATTACAGGCTTCCAATTTGTCAATGTAGAGTGCCAAACTGATTTCTTTATCTTTCTTGGTGCAAAGGCTACTCTGTTGAAAGTAACAACCGTCCTGAAATGACCTGTAAACACCTGGTTAGTGTTCTTGATGGAAATCCAATTCACTGACAAAATCAGAACACCTCAATAAGTTTTTAAGCACTGATGTTATTGGTATGTATATAAATGTATTTTTACAGTTTTGCTCATAACTATATTCTACTGGCTCAATAAAAGGAAAGTTCTGCTTGAAATACAAGTTTCTTCTGTAGTCAGCAGAGAGACAGCCTTTGTCTGATGTTGCTGTTAGTAATGAATGAGATGAAAATATAGAATCAACTATTTCTTGAATAGGTGAGCTTTCTGTTGAAATGTTGTTTTCTGAGTTCCTCTACTACAGATGGAAAGCAATGAAATTTTGAACATATAGGTATATTGTAGATTTCCTCAACTCTTTTTTGAACTGTAAAACGAGAGACATGTAAAAAACTTTGCATTGAAAGAAAGAGAGTAGCAATCATGTGCTTGATTGTTTCATGAGAAACAGATTCTAAAAGCTCTGTTGTGTCTTCTCCTGATACATGACAGGAAACATCAACAGGAGAATAGGGGAAGGAATAATGTCAAGGGATCACTCTGTAACCGCATAAGCAGTCATATCACAACCATACATCCGCAAGACACTACAGGACTTTATGTGCAATATTAAGTTCAAAGTGCAATAACAATGTGCAACACCCTTTCTACGGAACTCTTTATTCTCTTTATATTGTGTTTCTCTATTACTATTCTTCACTGTATCTACCTCTGTACTGTACTGTTGCTGCTGCTGGAACCTTAATTTCCCCGAAGGAGCCATCCCAAGGGATCAATAAAGATCAATCAATCCTGAACAAGTGATAAGGCTTCACTTTGGTCAATCACAAATCACAAAATTCACATGTAAAAGTAATGCTGGACTGATGAACAGATTCACCTGATTTCAAAGCTCCCTGAGTTTTGAAGACACAAACACAGGTGGAATGGACACACTGCCAATGTCTGATCAGATTTTGCTGGTCTGCTTTAAAACTGCAGAACTTGCACTGCATGTGGTCACAATCTTACCACCTGCAAAATACAAACATGAAATGACTTGATAAGGTCATTATATCCAAATTGCAAGTGAATAATACTTTATTGTACCTATATTGTGTACATATTTAAAGGTAGTTATTTTAGTATTTCATTTTATTCTTTATAGCAGTGTAAAATGCATTCAAAATGGGCGATTTCAGTGCTCTAGCGGAGCTGGTCGCCTGTATGAGCTTTTATATAATCCCTCTATGAGAGAACAAAGCTAATCAAATGGCTCAAAACTCATGGAAGGAGATTTCTGCCGCATTAAATAAAAAGGAGTGTTTATAGACCACAGAGGGAAGAATTGTTGGTCCTATGATGAGCGGATGACAACTAATAATACAGTGCCATTTACGTACTCAACATTTAATTTGAAGCAAATAAATCAATGAAAGTCAGACTGAATTTTTTAAATTTAAACATCCTCTCTGTATCACAGCTAGAAACACAACAGCTCTTCCCCCTGAATACGTGCAGCCAATTTTGGTGTGTGCCAACTGTCTGCTCTCTCTCTCTCTTTTTTTACCACATTTCCATTGGTTATGTGGTGTACTGCCACCTATCTTTTCGGAGAATACTGCACCAACATAAGCATCGAGTATAAATGTCTACACTGCTCGCTCAGGTCCGCAACTGCAGCTGCAGCTGTTTTCGGCACCCAAACAGCTGCAGCAGCTTGTTTTTCCATCTCAAGGACAGCTACCTAATCTCACTCGCCCCTGTCTTGATGTCCTGGAGTCTTTGGCTTCCCTCTCCCCACAGACACAACTGTTCTTTGTGATTATTTTATTATAAGCTAAGCGTAACCTTATTTTAGCAATCAAAGTATCAAAGTTTCATTATACTTCTCAGGAGCAATGGAAGAAGGTCATGTGGTCCAACAAAATATTAGAGTGTGTAACCTTTTTTTTGGTGGCGACTTTTTTCTTTGGCCAGGCAGTGTATATTCCCTAGTGCAATATTTATGATAGACGAGTTGAAGAGATCACAGATAAAATGGTGTCTTGCTTAGGATTATCTTGTAGACAAAGTAAAGCCAGTGATGGAGTAGCTGGGTTTTAGAGAAGGTAGCCCATCAGTTTGTAGAGATCAAGGTGGTGAAATAAATGGTAGAATGCTCAAGAGTGTCCTGTTACTTGAGGGCAGAGCTTGATGCCGTTTTATAGATGATGTCATTGTAGTCGAGAATGTAAAGTATTTTCATTTTGACCAGAGTGATCTTACTGGCATGAGAGAAGAAGGCTTTGTTGCACGAAACGAAAGCTAGTCTGGCTTTAACTTTTGTCTTTAGGTTATTGATAGGAGTAGTAAAAGACAAAGATGAGTCCAGCCAGACACCAAGAAATTTATAGGATATTACGAAATCCAAGGATAAGCCAAATTGCAAAATTGATTTTTAGAGGACTTGAGACAGTATTTTTCCAACATAATACATTTGGTCCTATTGACACTTAGAAGGTCATGAAAGGATTGCTCTACAGATGTAAGGTTAAGTTGAAAAATAGATGCTGTAGAAAGGAGAGAAGGGACACATTAGCATAGAATAGTATCATCTGCATATAGATGGATTGGGAATTGCCAGCAGCTTTAACTACATCATTAATGTAGATGGAGAATAAGGTTGGCCCAAAGATGGGAACCCTGAGACATACCTTTGGAAATGATGAGTGGTTCTGGCAAAATATTTTCATTTTTAAAACTGTTACCCAGAAGGAGCCACACCTGGATCAAAATTAGTTTGGTGTACAAGCCATGTCATGCTAACTGTGATACACCTAGCTTTAAAACCTCTTTAGAGTCCCTCTGCATATGCCAGATTAGTTTTTATTGATTTTAGCTCTGCTTTAACTGTATTCAGCCACACATTGTATTTAACAAATTCACTCAATTGAATGTGAACATTCTTTTTGCCAAACAGGTCACAGGTCGCAAATGAAATTTCACTCAAATACTGCATTAACCCTCATGAAGCTTTCATAACTAAAGAGAGGAAGACAAGCTCTTGTAACTTTGGGTCCATTTGACCTGCAAAGATTGGTCAAATATCCTTGTGATAGACACAGTAATGATTTAAGCAGATGCATTTAAGAACATGGGGTCAAAATCAACAGAACCAGCAGCTTTATTTGGATCCAGCTTGGTAAGTTTATCCTGTACTTCAGGGATAGTGTCATAAGGCGTGGAGACAGAGGCGAACCCAGGACGCAGACTCATAGTAAAAAAGGAAATTAATTTATTAACTAAAATAAACTGACAAAAACAAAAGGGCTGACAAGGCAGCAAAACTAACAATAACAAAAATCCAAAATTCAAAACGAGGGACAAAGCGAGGTATAACAAGACAAGATAACCGAGAACAACGTGGAAAACACAGCAAGAAACGAAATGACCCAGTAGGGAATGAAGAGCAAAGACCGGTATATAAAGGCTAAGGGTCAGGAGGAAAATGGGCACAGGTGAGTGATTACAAACAGGTGAAAATGATGGCAGTGATTAAGTATTCATGGTAACGTGGGTGTGGCATGAGAAACGGGAAAGTACCAGAACAGCAAGGAATGAGAGAAGGAGGCGTGGCAGGTTACTGGGGAGGTGAAAGTGACAAGACATGAACACAAATCCAAAAGACAAACACAGCAGAACAAGAACCAGAAAAACCATCAAACAAAACATCAAAACCATGACAGATAGAGAGAGACTTGAAGAAAAAGCCAACATTACTAGATGGAGAAGGCTGAATAACAAACAGAACTGGGATAGGGTCAGATGTAGTGAAAAATTTGGTTGAATTAACAAAATAATTAAGTGAGGCCATGCAAGGCTTATCAGTAATGATAATACTATTAAATATTATATATGGAGGGAGAATCTTGACATACGTCGAGAGCGCACATATTCAATTTGCAAGCAGGATTTCATCTCTTGCTTTCAAAACTTATAACACTTGCACTCAAAACTTCTGCTCTTTTTTCAAATATTATCTTTTCTCTCTCAAATCTTTGTGTTCGCGCTCAGATTTTCTCCTCGCGCGAAAAACTTCTCTCTTTCTCACGGATCGGCTCTGCACTTGCAAACCTCTCTGCTCGCTCGCAGATCTGAGAGCACCGTCGCCTAACAACCATTCCAGCCAATAGAATGACAGTGTTCCTCTGGGTGCGCTTGATACTTTCTAGTGGGTGTGCTGGTGAGGCTGCATACACAGCACACTGATTGGAAGTGATAGTTCTATCCAAGTTATCCCGCAAAATGGATCGGCACCAACAAAACTCTAAAGTAAGTACAATTTTCATGGCTAGTAACTGCAGTTTATTACACACAACTGTTTAATTTTGTCTTAGTTTATTTGAGTTTTTTCATTTATCATCACGACACCCTTACACCAGCACAGGTGAAGCAGAGAAACACTACTTCCGGTTTCTGCTCCGTGTAAACAATGTTTGGGGGTCAGCCTGTAGCTAATTGTAGAATGTAATCACAAGATAGCAGCAGCTTTGTGACAGCAGAATGGAGTTTTCTCAGTTAATTTACCTCCTTTTTTTGTGGGTTTTTTTTGCAGTAATTGGGGTTAAATGCAATAGCAGTTATAAGTCAATAAGTTATATTCCATCCATCCCTTCATCGTCTAAACTGCTTATCCTTGCAGAGTCGGGGTGCTGCTGCCCAGCTGATGCTAATTAGCAATAGCATGACTGATTCAAGCCCTCCTTAAGGTGAGTTTAGCTGTTGTCTACAATCAAGATAAATCTATGCCAGAATCCTGTTTTCAGAAGTGTTTATTTAGCAGCAGAGTGTGTTCAGTAGTTTACTGTAAAATGATATAAAGCTATTAGCATAAACAATACGGCTTGCTAGCATCAGTGTAGCTTTGTGATTGAACTGCTGCTGAGTATTACTGCGTTCACACAGAACAGTGACCTCTATCTATTTAATGAAATAAGAGAATCTGTGTTCAGGTTTCTGTTGGGTGATTGCAGCTGTTGCTGGTTTATAATCTGATCCTGTCGCATCAGGAGCTACAAACTGACTCAAAGCTAAGTTTCAGTGAAGCTGTGGTCTGTTTCTAGGCTGCTTAGTTTTTTCTATCCCAGATCAAACCAACTGATTAAAGCTGCATAAGAACATTTTGTCTTCATACAAAGAAATGTTTTATATAGCAATTAAAATATTATTAAAATGTTATTTTTGACATCTGATTGACTAAAAGACAACAGCAGCTGATTCCCAGTCTTCTGCGTGGTCATTTCTATTTCAGTCAAAACTTATTGTGGAAAATGTATCAGTCAGTAGGACACAGTTTAACCTCCAACCAGATATTTTACAGATACAGGGAGACCTCCTTATTTTAAAATAAAGCTAACTCAAACTGAATTGCATATTATCAAAGTTATTGTTAAATGTGCTGAGCTGTGCTTTAAACTGATTGGCTAATTAGTGTCACATTGGTAAGCAACTTGTCAGATGTATTTAATATTTGTTTATATATTTTTTGAGAGAAATTCTAGGTGCTCCCAATATTTTGATTATTTTAGCATGTATAATATTTATTTTCAGGTGGGAATAAATGCTGGGATTTTGTTTAATGAAATTAATGCATCATTTTTAACTTATTAATGTACATTTTCACCTTTATTTTTGAGATATGGAGAAAATACAGGACCTGGTGTCTGTCCATTAATTCTCCTTCAGCCTCATCTCCAGGCTTCAGTTCTTGTTCCAGACCTTTGTTTGATCCAGCAGCTTTTCTATTTCTGGTAATGTCTGCTGTTTTGAAAAACAAATGTATTTGTAAAGCTGCATACAGATTCATTACATTTTTAACAGTGATTTCCAATTGTTCTAAGACAGTTTAATCAACCTTTTCCTGGTGGCCATCACTTCTAAACTGGAGCTGATCTACTTCCTCATCTAATTGTACTAATTGGGGTTTTGTTAATGCTTTAGCTTTAGATGAGTTTATAAATGAAGATCACATCATCTGTCTCAACATTTTCTGTGGCTGTATTGCTAACATTCAGATATTTCTGTGCTTGTGTTTGGCAGAGAGAAGGTTGAAGCTTTTCACCAGTGTCCCAGTCTACTAGGCTGCTACACATCCTTTGCCTGTAAACTTCAACTATTATCAAGTCATTTTTGATCAAGAAAAATATGAATATGAAAGCAAATATTCTAAATAAATCAAACATTTTTAATAGTCTTTGATTGTTTTATAATGTAGACACAGTTTGGAGCTCTTTATAAAAAAAAACTTATCTGGCTGTGAAAATTCCTACATTTCAAGCCCTCGTTGACTATTCTTGCTAATTGACCTCAAAGCCCCATGGCTAAGGTGGAGTATGTATCCCTTTAATGCCTGGTGATGCAGATACACTCCTGATTAAAATCTTAGGACCAGTCAAAAAATTGCAAGAATTTGCATTTTCCACTATTGGATCTTAAGAAGGTTTTAAGTAGAGCTTCACAATGTTAAAGGAAAAAATCAGTGCAAGAGACAAGAACTTTTGAGCGGGGAATTTTCTGCAAACTGCATTTGCACTCAAACATGATTTTTTTCAGCTGATCAAAAGTTTAAGACCATAGTCTTTAAAAGCCAAAAGCTGTGCAAAAATCTGGATTCCATGTCATTTTCTGTCAAGTCTTTACACTGTCAAGACCTCCTGATGGCAAAAGCAAA
>NC_051437.1:2412509-2426251 GCF_001649575.2 Kryptolebias marmoratus | reverse complement strand
ATTGTGAAGCTCTACTTAGAACCTTCTTAAGATCCAATAGTGCAAAATGCAAATTCTTGCAATTTTTTGACTGGTCTTAAGATTTTGATCAGGAGTGTACTAAATGTACTAAATGCATTGTTTTCATCTAATGATCAGAGTTATGCCCAACTACTTACTTTCATATTAAAACATTTAGATTCAAAGTTTGTGGAACAGTCTGTACCAGATGTAGGATGCTACAGTTCTGCTTTGTGTTTGGGTCCACCACTCTGTGGACCATCAGGGTGCATGCTGAAATATGAGGATAACTTTAAGTTTGAAGTTCTACATCTCTTAATTTGGTATTTCATGTACTTTGAAATATGTAAGAAAAAGTCTATTAGCATCAGATTCTCATCTCAGCTTTAAAATAAAAATTGCAGTGAGTCTGAGGTGTCCCATGCAAACCCAAAGGGAGCTTTTGTATTTTACCATCTGCTTCATCCCTGAAATTTTATTCTACACCTCCAGATGCTCCCATGCAGGACCTCAGCCTTGTTCCCAATAATGCAGTGATAGTAGCAACTTGTGCATTCCAAATAAGTAAAGGGATGGGAGCTTCTATAGCTTCTGATTAAATTCCCACCACTCTGAACAGAACAGCTCCAGTAAGAAGCAGTAAAGTTTCACGAATGCAGAAGACATCCCATTATTAGTGTTTTCTGTGAAAGGTTGGAGTACAGCAACAGCATGATCACAGGTTATCTCAACAAGTGTTTTCCCACCCTGGTCTTCAGGACACACTGCCCAGCATGTAGGCGATGTTCCCTGCTTTAACATTCCTGATTCAGATGATTACATGAGTGCTCAAGCAGGGAAACATCTAAAACATGCAGGGCAGCGCGGAATGAGGACCATGGTTGAAAAACACTAGAATATGATGAAAAGACTTAATATGTGCCAAATGAATTAAAAACATGCATTTATTTTTACTGCAAATTCAATAAATAAATTTTTATACAACTTACATTTTGTGTTTACTCTGTTATTTAGCTTGACTGAGTTTTGAATTCTGAATTTTCCAATTTTAGCTTTCTTTTCTATGTACTGTCTTTAGGCATCCGGGAGAAGTTTGTCGTGAGATAGTCCCCTTTGTTTTGAGCTGCTTTTCAGCATTAAGCAGGAGAATACAGCGTTAACACCGGAATACTGTTTATTTTGGTCTGTGGCCTTCAAAGATGGCGCCAACCGACTGCGTGAGAAGTAAGTGCCCCACAACGTCACTGCGCAGTGACGTCAGTTCTAAAGCTCTATTGTAGCCACACAGGCACACTCACTAGAAACAAAGCACCCCAGAGAGGTTTTTCGTGCGAGGAGAAAATCTGAGCACGAACACAAAGATTTGAGAGAGAAAAGATAATATTTGAAAGGGAACAGAAGTTTTGAGTGCAAGCGTTAAGTTTTGAAAGCAAGAGAAGAAATCCTTGCAAATTGAATATGTACACTCTCGACTTATGTCAAGATTCTTCCTCCATAATCGTAGAACTTGGCAGATGGAGAGAAGTTTGTTTTCCATAGATTTAAAAAGGGAAATTAAGTGTTTTGAAGCTAAACATAAATCAAAAGAATGTCATAAAGATCGAAAGATCAAAAAATACCAGGGTCTTTTTGGCATTTTCTGTGAAATTAGTAAGGGACTGACTTAGAAAAGACAACAATACAGTACAGATGGTCTAAAACATATATAGCAACACCTCTTTCCTTGGTGGCTCTTTACTGGCATTCATCATTCTTAATTTATGAAGATGCTTAGTATTTAACAGACTAAAAAAATTAAATGTAACAAAACAAACAAAAAAACAAAAAAAACAGATTTACAACCACAAAAATCACCAAATGACAAGTGGGTAGTAAAAGGCCCAGGGTTGGGATGAATATTACCAGACTAACACCAGTATGATTAACATGTTTAAGAGCAATATCAAAACAATGCTACTAATTATCTTTCAAAAAATATATGTTCATAAATAATGAGTGCTGAACAATAACTGGAACAACATAAGTGAGCAAGATGACATTAAATGAAATACCTAAGCAGTAGGAAGTCTAGCAATTTTAGTGATCTAGTAAGATGAAATTTCCCTGGGAAGTAGAAAAAAGTCCAAAGTGCCACTGCCATAGGACCTAATGACAGTCATAGATGGGAGCTCATTGAGTAGCCCAAGAGCCGAATAGTGAGTGAGTGTACAGCAAAATACCCAACAGGAATATCCAGACAGCCATTGGAATTATTTGGATTCTTCTTTGCTCAGCCTCCTCAAAGATCCCAGAGAGGAGGGAGATGATAGACTTGATGGAGGAAGGTATCTCTATCCAGCTGGACCTCACCCTCAGCTTCATTGACGCAGCCAAAGGACAATCTCAAGCATGGTGGGGGCATCCCCTTCAGAACTCGTTGGAAGTTTGGACGGGGCGTGTGTGCGTTTATTTTCATGAAGCTCGACTCAACATTAGCAGTTAATTTTGATAAACGTATGCCGCTACCAAAAGCCTGAGAGCAAATCCCCACAAGGAAGAAACTGTTAAAATCACTAAGGGCAGAGTCAGACAGTGTTTTGTTCATTTACATTGAATGAATCTCAAGTCACATTTGCTCAGGTGTCAACAATAGTCCCTCCCCGCCCGCACAGCATCGTTTAGATTTACTTCATGAGTAAGTCACAGAACGCGGAAGCTGAACTCAACTGAACTAAGTTTTTTTTTTTTCTTTTCTTATTTCTTTCTTTTTCAACTGAACCAAATTAGGAACAAATCAGTGAATAAAGTGATTTGGTACAGTTCGTTAACTCAAAAGATTCATTTGTTTGTACGACACAACACTATAATGTAGCAGTCACAATTCTGACACAGGCCCTGTTACATGCGATTGATCTCCTGGAAACATTAGAAATTTTCTGATGTTGATTGGGGAAAAGTTACATGCTATCCCTGTAGTTTCTATGCCAGGTCTCTAGCTGGCACTGTGATTTTTTTATTTCAGTGACAGGTGCTGGCACTTCAGTCTCTACAGTTTGAGAGCAGTTGCATCCAAAATGGTGAATACACCTGCATTTGTTTGGACCGGTAGTGAGGTTGGGTTGCGGGGGGAATTAGCACAACCAGTACTCTGTTATCTGCCATTACACTTAAAAACAGCATTGTGTAAACAGAGTATCAAAGGCAACTACCCCTCTATCACTTCCCTGTGGTGAGTGATGTTGTCTCCACTTTGACAGAACCCCACAGACCTCCAAGAATTTAGACTGTTTCCACACTTTCCCTACTGTTACTCTGAAATGGGCTAAACTGAAAAACATTTACTAATGTCTGTAAGTCTGTGTGTGTGTGTTAGTGTGTGTGCATGTGTGTGTCAATCAAACTTAAGTTTGTGGCCACAGCCAAATGATCTTAAAAAACTGAAATGACTGTAACTCATCCAATTTTACATATATATTTATCTAAAATTTGGTGTTGTAGTATATATATATTTCTGTCAAAAACTTTAGCCTTAAATATTTTTAACAACCCTGGTTTTTGTAAGCACAATCTCTCATGAACCACTGGACAGATTTTAATGAAACTCTCAGGAAGTGATCATTTAATATACCTCTAAAATTGATTAACTTTTTGAGTCACCCCAATTTAAAATGGCTACTGCAACTAATTTACATCAGCAAATGCAAAAACTGCTCTTGACTCAATCAGTTTTACAGATTTTGAGCTGAATTTTCAGAAATGGCTAAATTGGCATTTAGTGTGGTGTTATATCTTAAGAGCATGGGAGAAAATATGAACCTCAAAATCAGGACTCTAAAAGAGCATCTTGGTTTTACTTACTCAGAACTAACCATAATCCTCTCCCTTGTACACTGAATTTATCAAAAGGATGAAGGAAACCTGCTAGCTTTTTGGGGGGATTTGTGCTACTGATAAAGTAACCTTTAAAACTATGGCACGAAAAGCTGCTAAAAGCTTAGGGTTTAAAATAAGCATTAAAACTACTCATCATGGTACAAGTTGGGGATTCACAAGGTCAATCAGTTGCTGTAGATGACATGAGCCAGGGTCAACATGCGCCAAACGGCTTGTACCCCAATGATAACTGCTACAGTTCTAGTTTAATTTCTTTTAGTCTTTCAGTGTTTTAACCTCTATGTTTTATTGTCCTTAATCAGCTAATTTCTTTTTCCATATGTTTTATCAGTCATACTCTGTTGACCCAGTGCAGTAATTGTTTATAATCTTTAGTTTACTTGTATATCCTGACTATATAAAACCACAAACTAACATTCAAACATAAAAAGTCTCATTTTCTTTTTACATTTTGTTTCCCTCTTCTTTCTCCTGTTTGTGAACAAATAAAGAGGTCAGAGCAGCTTCATAACCTGCCAGCTGCAGAGGGAGTCACGGCACGCTGCTCTCAGTAATTGAGGTCAAAAGCTTTGCCAAAGAACATTGTGACAGCAAGGAGATGATAATCGGCAGCAGGCCTCCTGTTGCTAAATGATGCTCCGAAAAATATAGCTAAGAAATTAGTTCAACATGTGTCATTGCTGCAGGAGCATGTCTAATTCAGTGATGCTGTCAGACGTTAAATCACAGGTGTTACCATGGCCGCAGAAGGGAGCTGAGTTTTATCTCAGCCGCTTTACACTCTGATGCAAACCACCACAGTGCCTTCGGGTGATGTCTGCAAGACACCAACAGAACCCCACCATGTGCAAAAAACAGAGATGAGACCCTAAGGTTCCCAAATCAGACATCCTCCTTTCTTTGACTGTATTTTAGGATCCTGTTTATGAACACCACAAACAGGATTGGAGACAAGGAACAGCCATGGCAGTCCAACCTGTACTAAGAAAAGCTTGACTTTGTGCTGAGAATATGAACACAGCTCTTGCTTTGGTTATACAGGGACCTGATAGTCCTCTAAAAAGACCCTGGCAACTTGAACTTTTGTAGTACCCCCAACAGTATGCCTCAAAGAACACAGTTGTAAGCCTTTTCAAAGCCCACAAAACACACGCAGACTGGAGAGTCAAACTCCTGTGACCCCTGTAGCAACCTACAAGGGTGACATGCAGTGTTCCACTGCCAGGACAAAAGTCTCACTGTTCTTTCTGGATCTGAGGTTCAACAGTTGGTCAGAGCCTCCCTTCTCAAACCCTGGAGTAAACTTCCTGAGGAAACTGAGAAGTGTAATCCCTTGATAGTTGGAACACACTCTCCTCACCTCACGGGTATACCACTCTGCATATGTCCTGGTTGCCCATGCAAAACACAAGAGACATGTCAACTATGACAGTCCCTCAATTTTCAGAGCCTTCGGCATCTTGTAGCAAAGCTCGTTCACTTCTGGTACCCTGTCATCAGGAAGCTTTTAAAATACCTTAGAAATCTCTGCCGTGGTCATCAACTTGCCTTTGCCCAAGTCCCCAAACTCTGCCCACCCAAACATGGACATAGTGGACGACTGTGGCTCAGTGGCTAGAGAATTAGTCCTCCAATGACAGAGTTGAGAGTTGTTGCTGTACCTGTCAACTGCTTTAGGAGTCCTCTGGGACAGCCAAGACCTAAAGGCCTCCGTCTTTAGCTTGACAACCTCCATGACCACTAACGGGTCCTTTGGTTGCTGCTGTGACAGGCACCAATGACCTTCTGGCCCCAGCTTCTGGAAGCCACATTTGAAAGAAAAGGCTCTGAACATGGTCTGTTCAGATTTTCCTTTGTGCTCAACTTCCCCCAAGTCATTCAGAAAATTCTCTCAGGTGTGCGTTGACGATTTATTGGATGGGAGCCCTCCAGCAGACATTTACAGAGATTGCTTAACCAAATTAAACAAATAATAAAAAATACACATCTCATCTATTATTTGCTCATATCAACCTTCATTTCATCATTCCAACTATAAATGCATTCCTGAGTAAGTGTCCCAAGGATTGCAAATGTCAAACACTAAGGGGTGCTATTAATTTGAGTAGTTTATATTCCAGCAATGGTGAGTTGGATTTACACTGAAATAGAGAAACATGTTTAGGATGACACATGGAGTCTGGTTTATAATTAAAGAAAGATATTTGCTCTATCATAAAAAAAAGTTTTGATGCTGATACATTTTTGATAGTAGTTAATCTATGTTGTCAAAATAAAGTACTAATGTGCTGCTTTCACTGTGAGAAAACTTTTGATCTTAGCTCGAACTTAGTATTAGTTCAGTATCAGGTTTGGTGGATGTATTGGACCTAGAATGCAAACCAACTGAGGCTGGACTGAGGCTGATGAGAAAGTGGACACAGGTGACTGATTACTTAACAGGAACAGGTGCAGATGGGTGAGGCAGTCTGTCATGGAAAACTACTGAGGGAGGGCAGGTGATTAGTGGCACAGGGAAGACAAGACAATACTGTGGAGACCGAACAAGCAAAGCAGTATACAGAAACTGAAAGTGGCATATAATGACAAAATTAGGATGTCAAAATGGACTAGTGCAAGTCAGTTATTCGTTGGTGTTGGTGTCTCCACTTTTTATGCTGCATTACATAACCTTATGTACAGATTTATGTTTAGATTATGTGATTCTACAAAAACCATCATTCTGATACTAAGGGATATTGCACAAAGTTCAGTCAGGTTTAGTGAAGAATGTGGAACCATTGGCATTTTAGCCTTTTTGTAAATCTGTGATTTATACTTGTGATTTCTACCTTTTTTAATATTATTATTCGTATTTTAATTAATTCATTTTTATATGGACCTACTTGTGTTTTTGAATAAAGGTGATAATGATGATGAATAATCTAGAACACAAGCAGCAAAACTATACAATATATAACATGAAAACAAGGAGTAAACTAAACACAATAAAAAATCCAGTGAACAAGAAAATAACACAAAATACTTAAATACTGACATTGAGTTGTGCTGCTTACCTCTATTCTCAAAGACATTTTCGCTTCCTCTTCTTTCTTTCTTTTTTTTTTTTTGTTGCCTGATTTCACTTTTTCCTGCCTCCTGCTCTGGTTAGATAACTCTACATGTAACTCAGTTGAATTGACTGGCTGCAGGTGTAAAATAAACAGTTTTGTACGTTTTTACTGGAGTGACACAGATTCTACAGTAAAACCAGTGATATTCAACTCTCTCATTACCAAATGATCAGTTTTGTTTGGTTTGCTCAGTATTACAGCCCAAGAAGCTTTTGTTAAGTCCTGACTGCTTTCTCAATGTTTTATAGATGTATGCCCTTCCTCTGTTCATTTTTGGTTTAAAGAGAAAAAAAAAATCTTACCAAGCTGAACTAACAAACCAACTTCCCGTACTTTCTCCTCATATGGCAACACCATGGACAATATTAATGTTGTTGAGTTTGCATATTGGTGAAACTCCTGGAATGGTTGTTTTTCCTGTTCTGTCCTAGTTTATGCCTGGTGAAGATCTGAGAGTATAATAGACGGTTTGGGGGATGTTTGTTTGCCTCTTAGCTGTGGTTGTCACAATGTCATTTTAGCTAAAGGATGTGCAGAAGCTTGACACATTAATAGATTCTATCCAAGGACTGCAGAGTCCACTTAAGTGGTTGATAAAGTTTGTGATCCATATTGATCAGATTCTGTGCCTATTAAGATGATTACAGACAAGGTCTCTTTAAATAGAAATGTTCTGAGGTTTCAAGCTCAGTGCTTGTTAACACTGGTCTCATTTTCATAGAAAAAAATAAGCTTTTAGTGAAGTTACAGTGTCAAGCACCAGAATCTGCAGCAAAATTCTGATACTTTCACGTTTGGCATTTCTTGCTGTAATGTTGAAAAGTGTTCTAGTACTCAGGGGCTGAAAAAACAGGAAGAAAAAACAGGAAGTCACCCATTTGAGCCAATACTCTTCCCGCTGTAAGGTGATGAAGGCATGAGCCAGGCAGCAACCAGCAAGATGTTTATGCAATAGTATATGTTGCTGAGTTTAAGCTGCTGACGATGGGTCTTAGTGGTGTTCCTTTGTGTATTTTGGGAAGTCCATATAGATAGGGAATGGTTTTACAGAAGTTATTATGGATGCTACACATGTCAGTGTTTCTGAAGTTATTCTAAACCTGTTATGCAGTCAATTGTTATTCAATTATTTGTTTGATCTTGTCAGGAAGGGTGTAGAGAGTGGCAAACCCAATGTGCAGTTTCATCTTTGATTTAAGGGAAAAAATAAAAAAATATTTTTAATTAAAAGAACAAAAACAAAAGGCAGACGGGGCAGCAAAACAAACCATAACAAAAATCCAAAGTGATACAAACAGAAATGACAAGGCAAGGCAAGGCAAGGCAAGGCAAGGCAAGGCAAGGCAAGGCACGAGAACAAAACAGCAGGAGACAATGGACCAGCGAGAATGTGGAGAAGATGACCAGGTTTTAAAGGCAGAGGGTAATTAGGTGAAGTGGGCACAGGTGAGTGATTACAATTGCGAGCACGTGGAGATGGGCGTGGCAGGCAACCAAGTGATAAACTGAGAAGTGAATAATGACATGAACACAAGAGGCAGAAACAATACAAAGATAAAACATGAAAACAATAACCCTAAATACAAAAGAAACCTCAAAGAAAAAAACAAAACAAAATCCAAATCCTGACAGATCTTGATGCTTCCTACCTACTCCGGCACAAAAGTGCACTTCTCGAAAAGCAACTGGACTTTGTTTTTTAACTGGGGACATGCAGAGTTTTTTTGTTTTTTTTTTAATGACATCTCAGGCAGTTACACTGCAGGCAAAAGTGGACCAAATCAGATTATTTTCCCCCATTTGTGACCCATATTTGTTTTGGGGGATTTTTTGTTGTTTCTTTTTTTTTAAGATAGTCTGATTGTGAGCAATTTATTTATTTATTTAAAATCTGATCCAGGTCACTTTCAGGTGTGATATTAAATTGAATATACTATACCTGATGTTCAACTTTTTTTGTAATTACACATGTACAAATACAAAGCAACAAAATGCAGTTTGCCATCTAACCATCTAAGTAGTACATAAAACAGCAGGTGCGGATTATATATAATTGTAATACTGAAGGTATGAACATGAGATACAGATTTGTGGGTAAGATAGATAATGTATAAATGTACTATATACATGACATACAGATTGGTGTGCTACAGACTTATAGCAGGAAGTGTCCTCAGGAAGAAGAGGCATTGGTGAGCCTTTTTAACCATGTTGAAGATGTTGATGGTTCAGGACAGGTAGTCTGAAATGTGGACCCCCAAGAACTTGAAACTGGAGACACGTTCAGCAGCCATATTCCTGATGTGGATAGGGTTGTACATGCCTTCTCACACCCTCCTGAAGTCCACAATGAGCTTCTTTGTTTTGCATGCGACTCCTCTCTGTAGGCTGTCTCATTGTTGTTGCTGATGAGGCCAATCACCATGGTATCATCAGCAAACTTTATGATAGAATTGGATCCATGCACAGGTCTACAGTAGTGAGTGAAGAGAGAGTAGAGGAATGGGTTCAGCACACAGCCCTGTAGGACACCTGTGTTTAGTGTGATGGTGGTGAAGTAGGTGTGGCCTGACTTAACTTGCTGAGGCCTGTTGGTGAGAAAGTCTATGATCCAGTGACAGAGGGAGGTGTTAATGCCAAAAAACCTTTAAGTGTAGAGACTAACTTGGCAGGTTTTACAGTATTGATTGTTGAGCTGAAATCAACTGTCATGCTGGGTTTTAGTTTCTGAGCCCACATGCAGAAACTCACAGAGAAGCAGAGTATGAGTTCAAAAATTTATTGACAGAGATCAGACAGTTCTAATCCTCCGCAGTCAGGAAGCTGCGGTGGGAGACTGGTTTGGCTGCACACAAACGGAGAGCGGGGGTGAGTTCAACGACCGTAGGAAAACAGGCTGCTTGTAAGGGTTCGGAGCTTACTTGTAGTAATGATTTCCGGTCAGGGAGGGGTTCCGGTTCCAGGCTGCGGCTTGGAGCAGAGGCTGACTAGGAGAGGGATGAGGAAAACGGGCAGACTCGTGAGTGAGAGGGAGAGAGAGAGCTCCCGGGAGTTTCGGGGCGGACTCAGGTTGTTGTCTGCGAGTCTCGCTCCCTGCGTCGCGAAGGGACTCTCCTCTTGGCTCGAACATAAGAAGTCTCTGAGGAAACTTGAAGATGTCCTGGAAGGAATCACAAAACAACAGGTAAGGTCTAGAAGGCTACAAGAAACGATCGCAATGAGACGAACAGTAGAAAGGCTGGAGGTACCACAATTGGTAAAACACTCTGGTGGTGAAGAGCAGGAGCCTGCCGCTTAAATACTCCTCTAGATGATGATTGGAGCCAGGTGCATACAGCAGGCACCTACTGGCACCTTCCCCAAGGAAAACCGGCCTCTGGCTCCCTCTGCTGGTCAGAGCTGAAAAGGAAGCAAACCCAACCTGGTACCCAACATCAACAAACAGCATATATGCATACGTGTTGTTATTATCCAGATGTGTGAGTACAGAGTGCAGTGCTGTGGACACTGCATCCTCTGTACTTCTATGACAGTGATAGGTAAACTTATATTATGGCTCCAGAGTGGTTGGTAGGTAGTTCTTCAGGTGTGCTAGGACCAGTCGCTTAAAACAGTTCATGATAATAGGAGTGAGTGCAACCGGGTGGTAGTCATTCAGGCTCATTGGGCTGGAGTGTTTTGGAACTGGTACAATGAAGGTGCTTTTTAAAGCATTTTGGTACAGTTGCTATGACAAGTGACAGATTGAAGATATTTGTAAAGACTCCTATGAGCTGCTCCGCACAATCTCTGAGTATGCGCCCAGGGATTCCATATGATCCGGCAGTCTTACATACATTGATCTGACTCAGAGTGGTATAGACTGTGAGTGTGAGGGGTTGGTGGTCTAAAAGGGGTCTGTTCTCGATAACAAACTCTCTGTTGTCTCTATCAAAGTGAGCATAAAAGTAATTTAGCTTGTTCAGGAAAATAACGTGTAGTTGTCAGGATGGGTTTCCTGAGTTTGTAGTCACTGAAGGCCTGGATGCGTTTCCACATGCATCCAGGGTTAGTGTTACAGAAGTGGTTCTACCTTTAGCTTGTAGAATTATCAGGATGGCGGAGTTGTCAAACTGTTAGCAGTTGAGCAGCAGACAGACACTAGGAGGCAGTTAGTAAAAGGTAAGTGGGTTTATTTACAGTGCGGGGTTCAGCAGGCGGCTTGCACTCAGGGTTTCCAGGCAGACAGGAGAAGATTGTCCAGTTCAGCTCGAGAAGGTGGTTCTGAACTTGGTTACGTGCAAATACTCAAGTGGCTGAGACTACTATACCCTAAGGTTCCAGTGAGGAACTGGTCTTCAGGTCAGCCTTAAGAAGCCAGGGAGCTGATTATCCGAACCAGCTGCAGCTGCGAGTGATGAACTGCCAGCCAATCCGAAAACAGGAACAAACAGGAACCAAAACGCCACAAGAATTGCTTGGCTTTTTTGATGCCCCTCTTAAGTTTTGCCCTGAATACATTGTAAGCCTGTGCGTATTGGGCTAACTTTTTTTATTTGTTTTGTTTTTACCTCGAAACATCCACCTAGCTGTATGTATGGGGTCACCTCAGTTCAGCAGGAGGTCCTACAAGGATCAAAGATTGAGACAAATTGCTGTTCAGACTACCAAGCATGTGGGTACAAGGGGTCCAGACTAACTCCAAAAGTCATTTGCATGAAAATGTTTTCAATTCACATTGAGGCAGTTCAGACCTGTATTTAGTGCAATCAGAGAGCTAAAAGAAGAAGAAGTTAGCAACAAATGTGGTCAGGAGTAGTGCCTTTCATTCAAAAGGCTTTTTCAGTTCTGATTATGGGTTGGGAGATACAGGCTTATAACTCATTGTTTTAAAAGCCACAATAAGAGGGTCATTCAGGTCACATGAGTCACTAAGCTTTTTCACAAGACACCTCAGGCTGGGACTTAGGTGCCTATTGACCGCCTTGGTGTAATTTTTGAGTGAACCAAAGCGGCAAGGGGAATCCATTTTGCAAAACTGTTTTATAAAATAGCCTACTGACATACTCCTCCTTCCTATGAGTTGTTTTGGTTGTTGAGTCTTCAGCCAACAACCATCAACATTTGTTGCAGCAAGAAGACCAAGAAAAGTCTTCTAAAATGGCTGATGCCGTGGTCTAATTCGGGTCCAAAATCAGAACAGGAATAATTCTAAAAGTTGAAAAGCTGCCTAAAATCAAATTTGGCCTGGTTATACAGTAAACTGAATCACTGTATGAACTACAGTTCTGAATATAAAAGGCTTAAGGATATTTGTGATTATATGATAACAATTGTAACAATTGTGAGGCTCCAATATAATTGCCATGATGGTTGTAATGAAATGGGAGACAATGGTTAAACTCAGACTTTTTTACAGTAACTGTGCCTTTATGCCAGACACCTCAATAGAACAGGTTTCACCCTCCTCTTTCTTACTCCGTATTTCTACTTCTACAGTCTCTTGTGCCCTAATTTGTCACAGCAGGACCCTCTAGCAACAAGAAGTAATAATAGCATGAAGACAACATAAACACATTAACTGTGTAAACCTAAGAACAGAACCTGTGCCTAAACCTAAACAAATAACCTTATTCACACTAAGCAAAAGTATCATCAAAATCTTTAGCATATTGTATGAACTTTGTAACGAGTATGTCAACCTCAGAAAAGAAATGTTGGATATTAGTCAAGCATTTTCTCTGAAAAATTTGTATTACTGTAATGCAAAATAAAATGTCTGCAATTTATTGTTAACCTGAAGTGGTATTAATTGAGAGTTAAGTCTTTTTCATGAAACTAAAACATTCTACCTAAACTAAGACTAGCTGAAAATCAAAAGACTTTCTTTCACATTCTTTTACTTTTTTTCACAACTACTTTTTAAACCAACTTATTTCATCACATACTGTTTTGTTCTGGTCGGTGCATGTCTTTCTCTTTATAGAACAGTTTGGTTTGGTGCCAGTTTTGGGCTGAGGGGGTTCCTCTGCTGTAACAGTCATTGCTGATTCATTAAAGCAAAGCAAATTTCCTGCTGCATTACTTCTTTTCCCATCACTAAGGATGAATGAACTCAGTCCAGTCTGCTGCTCTACTGACAAAGGATCGCTGGACTGTGTCTCTCCTTTTCCCATATGAAAACATTTTCATACTCTAACCATAGCTCCAACAGTGATTTCAGTGGGTTTGGCTCCTCTCTTTGTTTATATAAAGTGCACTTTTGGCTTGTTGTAGAACCACCTTTTCTCTATCGTGGTTGTATTGTCTATTGTCCTGAAGTGGAGGCAGAATGCACAGTTTTGTCCTCATTGGTCTTCTTCTGAGAAGCTGCAAAGGGGATTCACCAGTCATGGCATGAAATGAAGCCCGGTAGCTGTGAAACATTTCAGTAACTGCAGGCTTCCAGGGTCATTGGGCAGCTTGAATGGTGTCTTTTAGCATTCTGTCAAATAACATTCCACACATCTGTTTGCCTGAGGATGGTATACACTTGTTCTGATGTGCTTAATGCTATATTCACTCATGAAATCAGCAAAGGCAGAAGATGTAAACTGTGGTCCAGTATCAGTCAGGGGTGGAAATTAGCACCCGCCACCCGCCAAATGCGGGTAAATATTTGAAGTGGCGGGTGAATTTGATCAACACACACGCCACTGTGGCGGGTTGGCAATTTGAACAGAAAATGTGTTATTTGTCCTCTTGACATATAGGGGGCAGCAATGTGCTTGAGTTGCT
>NC_051437.1:2401792-2411617 GCF_001649575.2 Kryptolebias marmoratus | reverse complement strand
GAAATAACTTTTTGTCACAACAAAAAATAGTGGCTGGTAAAATATTTGAGTGGCTGGTAAAAAATTTTGNCCAGCCACTATGGCTGGTGATCAAAATTTTTAATTTCCACCCCTGGTATCAGTTGTGATGGTGCAAGGGTTGCCTTTCTGAGCAGAAGCAGAAATTAGGAATGTCATGAAGGTGTTTGTTTAGAAGTAAATGCTACGTTCTGCCATGTACTAAAAAAATCAACAGGGGAGATGGCAAACCTGCAGTTGTGAGCTCCATGTTCAAATTGCATCACAATGTTAACAGCAATGTATTGAAATGAACCTTCTGGTAACTTCACAAGTTACAATGGGGTAGGTAAAACACTAGCAGTTTTGACACATGCTTGATAGATAGTAGATGATGATAAATCAAATCATCCATGTGTGGCTATCAGTTGTTTGTTGTTTGGTGTGAACCACACCCTTGTGTCCTTCGGGAACACAAGGGTGTGTTCCTGAAGGACACAAGGGTGACATTTTCTCTCAGAGACTTGGGGATATGAAATGTTTTCCTCTAAATATCAGTGGTGAATCTGTAGCCAGTTCTCTGAGGTGTTGCTTGGCGTGAATCACACCATTGTGTCCTTCAGAAACCAGATTTACAACCTTTTCTCCCAGAGACTTTGGAATATGAAATGTTTTCCTCTGAATGTCAGTGGTGAATCTGTAGTCAGTTTGTGATGCACAAGGAGGCAAGGTTTGACTTATTCTGGAAGGGGTTTCTTCCCTTTACGCCATTTTGAGTGGATGAGTTGTTGCAACTTTGTAAGTTTAGGACAGTCATCACAATCAATGACTGTCCTAAACTTAAAATGACCACGTGAGAGAGCAGTCAGGAGAAGAGAAATTTTAACCACCTATGTGATCAAGCCTGGCTCAGTATCTGCAGCTGTATTAATGGTGCTCAGGGAAACATGTGAGAGGCAGTCCACCACAATGTCCTGACTTCCTGGTTGATACTGCATGTAGTACTGGAAGCACATCATTCTGGCTGACTAGTGTGCAGTTCTCATGCCAGCTCTATTCATCACTTTAGTGCTTAGCAGAGTGGTGAAGGCTTGATGATCAGTTGTTAGTGTGAATCTGCGTCCCCCCATATATGTGTTCCATCTTTCAATTGCTCACACATAAGCAAAAGTTTATTTTTCTTTAATGGAGTACTTCCTCTTAACTAGAGACAGAGTGCGAAAATTAAAAGTAATATTACCTTCCACATTGTCGGAGTGCAACAGTGTCAGAATAGCTCCTAATCCACAGTCTGAGGCATCTGTTGTGATGAATGTTGGCAGTTCAGAGTTGTAGATGGCTAATGTTGGGCTTTTCAAAAGCATTGTTTTTAGATCATTGAAACTTTTATTTGCTGCATCAGTCCAGTTTAGTTCAACTTGAGTATTTCTTTGAAGAAGCTCTTGCAGTGCCTCAACTACTGTTGTGTAGCTTGGTAAAATCTTGCTGAACCAGGAGGTTAAGTCCAGGAACTAATGAAGAGCTGCCATATGATTTAGTGCAGGAACTTCAGTGATGGCAGTCAGGTGATGTAGACTGGGTTGCAGGCCTTGCTTAGAGATGATATGTCCTAGTAATGGAATACTTGAATACTTGACTGACCAAATGAGCTTTTGTTAAAGTTGATCTGTAAGCACATGTCTTTAAAGCTGAACTGAAACCTGTTTTAAAGCCAAGATCTGTGAAAATATGGCCATAAAATGTTTTTTTGTATAAGTTTTAAATTAAAATTAAAAAATACTATATTTTTTGGTAATTCTGCATATTGAAGAAACCACTCTGGTGTTTTTGGCTTTTTCTGTGACTAACCCAGAAGTCTGACGTCTGCTAAGCCACTGACGTTTTCAGCAGTTCATCAGTGAGCAGATGAATACCGGTACAATATAGTTCTGTTCATTGGAATTAATCATCTGGAGAACTCCAAATACCACTGGAGTTCCATTTTTTGGCTTCCCAAAAGATAAAAACCTTCCTCTGACTTGGATCCATAAACGTAAAAATCCATGGGGTGAGCATTACCTGGTGCTCACCCCAAGCCTGCAGGGCTCTCCGCCTCACACATCAAGGCCCTACTGATGAGTTGTGACTATACTAATTCAGCCGACTGAGGACAAGGGCACACCAGTTCAGATCAGGTTGTGATTCAGAGCAGTTTGTTATTGATGAAACATATAAACTGAATCTGAAGCGTTTTCTGAGTTTTCTTATCTGATTCCGGAGATCCAGCTGTCGCTTCAGGTTCATACTGGTATGGTTGTATATCCTCCAGCATTTCTTTGTGTTCAAAAAAGGCTTTTTCTTCCATTTCCACTAGTAAACAGCCAGACAGTATTGGCGTTCTTGGCCGGCTTTTGCACAGCGCTTGTCATGAACTCTGACCCACAAATCACCCACTTTGGAAATTATTGACTAAAATGCTAAAAACAGTTTATTTAACTTTTAGGTCAAAAGACAGGTCCTTGCAATGCTGTGTGGATGTGTTTGACTAAATAGCATACATGAAATGTGTTTTTTTTTAGATTTGATTACAGATCAGCTTTAAGGCATTGGAAAACATCATCATGATGTTCCTTGAAGTTCCCATAAACTATAATACCATTCAAATTGTTTTGGACTCCTAGTAAATTGTTCAGAACTGTGCATAATCCTTTGGAAAGCAGATGGTACTGAAGCAAGTCTAACAGGAATTTGTGTGTGCTAAAAAAACCTTCATATGTTATGAAAGCGTAAGCCTATCAGGATGGAGAAGCAGTTGGTGGTAAGATGATCTTAAATTAATCTGGCTATAATATGTGTTAACAGCCGCTTTTGTGAACAAGTCCTCCATATAAGGCAGAGGGTGATAGTCCATTATCACACTTTTATTAGGTTCACAGAGATCAACAAAAAGCCTTAAGGCTCCTTTGTTTTTTAATGTCACCACTAGAAGACCATTCAGATGTGTCCACTGGTTCAATGATACCTGCTTGGAGTAAGCGCTTGAGCTTTACTGAAATCTCTTGTGGTGTTTCAATGTTCATTTAGCATGTGATTTTATCAAATGCTGCAACAATCAGCTTAACATGATTAAGACACAACATTGCTAACTTAGGAACAACCACTTCACCCACTGCAGCCCCAGGTGATTTGCATACTTTGGCAAAATGTTCCTTTTTTCAGTTATCACATTTTCCTTTTGCTATAGGTTGGCATTTATTATTAATCAGGTGTTCATCTCATTCACATCTGAAGCTGTAACATTGTTCTTCATAAGGTCCAAGGTGTCTGAGCTGATTGTATTCCTCTTTTACTTTGAAAACAAGCATTAGTTAACGCTACTTCATTCCAGAACCACATGGTGCAGCTGAAGCTCTGAGCTTGGCAACATATTGGCTATGTTACATTGGCACATTGCACACATCTGAATGTGTGTCTGCATGCTAACACATTAACTTTGGGTACAAAATGTCATAAAAGTGCAGTCACAGTGTCATCAAATGTTGTTCCTTGTTTTGGTAGTGTGTAGAACAGATGCTGTCCCTCTGGACCCAAGCAGTGTAATAAAACAGCACATTGTTTTTCATCAGGCCAGATGTTTCCAGAAACATTTATGATGAGCATGTAATTATCAATTTTTTTCGCCATGCTCTAAATAATAATAGGTGGAAGGAAAGGCTGTGAACTTGGTACTGAAATGACAAATGACAAGAAGTAATAACAGCAACAGAACCGAACATTATTGCATTGACTGTGTAAACCTAAGACAGGGGTCGGCAACCCAAAATGTTGAAAGAGCCATATTGGACAAAAAAAAACGAAAAAAAAAACAAATATGTGTGGAGCCGCAAAAAATGAAAAGCCTTATATAAGCCTTATATTGAAGGCAACACATGTTGTATGTATCTATATTAGCTATATTAGCCTATCTGATAGGCTAATATAGCTAATATAGCTGCTTCGGAGTCGGGCCAACCGGGCTGGCCCTGCTTCGTGGGCGGCGCTAGCTTAGCTCCTGTTCACTCATTGGTCGTGGGTGTGACCAGATGCAAGCATAAAGAGCAAATGGTAGGACTATAAACAACAGCGTTAGCTTACCCTATAACGTTTATGCCGCCTGTACCACAGCTGAAGGCGCTGTAAAGCCTGAAATCTCCGGCTGATAACAGCTGTCCTACTCCGTGCAACAATAGCAGCATCCAGAGCATTTCTTCCACTGCGCCTCTCTTCCTGAACTCTCAGGAGAATCCCCATAAGTTTAAAAAACAGCAACAACACAGGGCCAAAGTTGTCCATAGCGCTTCCATTGTTTACACAACTTGCGCTCAGTTTCGGTAGCGCACCCCCCCGCGCCGTGGCCAGCCCCCCACAACACGAGGAGGCGTTCCTCTGCTACCGACCAAACTGGCCGGTGTGAACACGACGCATTCTTTATCGAGCCGAGCAGAGTAGAGCGGGACTTCTAAATTAGGGTCCGTGTAAAAGAGGCATATAATAAAACAAAAACTATATTTCTCTCCCCCATCTTTTTCCATTTTCAAACATTTTTGAAAAAGCTCCAGGGAGCCGCTAGGGCAGCGCCAAAGAGCCGCATGCGGCTCAAGAGCCACGGGTTGCCAACCCCCGACCTAAGAGAATACCAAAAGTTTAAACCTTTAGAATAAAATTTGATATTTATTTAGTACAGTTTTAGGTATTTAATTGTATTTCTCTCAATGTAATTTAATTCATATACCTTTATATACTATAATGTATACATCAGGTGATTGTGTTACCTAGTGTGTAACTTTCAGAATGTTATCATTAGATGCATCTGATTCAAGATGGCTGCCACAACCAATTAACATATGGAAAGACAAAATCGCTATAATTCTTTTTATCAGATATTGTCCAAATATTTGGTGTGGTAGTAGCTGAAAGACATCACCATTACATAGTCTGAATGCTGGCTCTTTGTTTAAAACTTTGCATGGAGGGCAATAGTCAATGTACATTTGTTTAAAGAATAATAGTTTTTAATTAAATATGATTTACATATTGTTACAGAATTCTAAATGAAATAATTATTTATCATCTGTGACATTCATTAATTATTACAACATCCTAATTTATTTGATTTTTAATTTTCCAGCTTTTAAATGTGTGTTTTGAAATGGTAAATTATTAAATGTTGCATCTAAAGTTGGTTTCCAGCAGCTTTGGCAGTGGCTGTTTAGCTGCAGTAACAAGCTTTCATGTGTTCAGGTGGCCGGCCATGATATCCAATTACTTCAAGACCCCAGCTCTGGTAAAAAATTAAATGGAAGCTATAGAGGGAGAAGAGGGCAAAAAAAGGCGGAAATAAAATGTAAGCAGAGGTGAAAGCAGGAAGAAATGGAAAGAACAGAATATTATTGTGCTCTGATTAGAAGTGAAAAACAAAGTTGGTGAATAATGTTGCAATAAGGAAGAGAAAAGCAAAGAAATTTAAACTAAGAATGAAACAATGTTGATTTAAGGAAGATGTGAAATTATAAACATTTTTTCCGGAGAGTGACGTTTAAAAATGTAATGATCTAAGTTGACATGACATGCAAATCATCTAGAATGGGAGAGGAAAAGATAGGTAAGACTAACAGTGATGTGAAGAAAACACAAAAAAGAAATAAGTAGAAAGGTTTCTAAAAAAATATATGAAAATAAAAATAATATGTTAAAAGGGCGTGTAAAGGCACAGGAACAAACATTACAGAACGAAAAGGTGTGACATTATATAGAAAACTACTGAAAACTAGAAAAAGGGTTGCAGTAAAACAGTCAAAAAAAAAGGATTGGTCTGAACTGGAAGTGAGGTGAGAAAAAGGGAGCACAATCAACCAAGTAAAAAGAAAATGAAGTGAAGAGCAGCAAATAATCCGAGGTGAAGAAATAATCTAAGCTGAAGGGGAAAAAAGGTAAAAATGCAATAAAGGGTAAAGAAGTAAGAGGAATGTCATGAGAGGCTGAGAATCATAAGCTGTGAAATAGAAAGCAGAACAGGTCACAGATTCTTGGGTGTTCATGACAAGAAACACTCAGGAAATGTAGATAGAAGGAACTGATGACATAGAAAATGAAAGAATCTGCACACAAGGCAATATAAATAGAAGAACTTCAATTAAAAGTTAAAATTATTTTATAAACAAAACATTTGAGAAAAGCATTTTTTTTAAATTAAAACAAAACAGATACTAGACAAATGTTCAGTGTAAATGCAGTGTGAATGCTGAAGGCTGAATGACTGCTGAAAATAGTTGAAGAGGATAAAACTTAGTTGTTGAAGTTAAAATGAGTAGAGCAGAAGCTAATATTAGCAAAAATGTAACTAAAATATAAAAATGAGCAAATCTGCAACAAAAAGCTGAAATTACATAAACTGTACCTAAAACCCAAAATGAATTAAACAATAACTTGAAGCTTTAATTAGAAAAAAACATACCTATATGCTAAAATCAGCGAAACATTAACTAAAAGCATAAATGAGCAAAGGCTGACTAAAAACTGATAAGAATAAGGAAGTAGCCATAAGATAAAAGTAGCAAAACTCTAACTAAAAGTTAAAGTTACCTAAGCCATGGCTAAAAAGCTACAAAGAGAGTAATTTTGCGAAATCAAAATTTAAAGAATAATGTTTTAAAGGAATTTTAAAGAAAATTCAATGTATTTCTCTATAAAGTTTTATTTTAAATAAAGGTAAATATTTTGAAAAGTATAAAATAAAAGTCATAGAACCCATCTCCTGAATGAGTTGAACGTTCTGAATTAAAATAAGTTTGTTGCAAAACTTCTGAGCTTGTCGCTTTGATTTTACCTGCAGACAGTTATACACAAGTATTTTCTGAATGTAAAGTCACAGAAAGCACAATTAAAAAGGTTTAAAATTGCAGTTAAATAAATATAAGTGAGACCCACAATTCATCATTTATTTGTGTAAATTATTTGTTTGTGTCTATATTTCAAGTATTATTTCAACTTCTCAAATCTGCCGTTAGATGTCCACAACACTTCTCCTGCACATCTCAAGTCAAGTCAAATTTATTTATATAGCACTTTTCAGCAGCAAGGCAGTTCAAAGTGCTTTACAACATACATTTGACTCCTTTGTTGTGCGTGTGCAACTTTCCTTCTGCATGTGTGACATTTACGACACATTTTGCTTGTTGCAAACAAGGAGGTGCAGTGGAGTGTGTATTTTTGTCAGCCAATCACTGCACGCCGAGAGCTCTCTGAGTCCTACCAAAGTCTTATCAAATGGCAGCAGCTGTTATTGAGTGGGATAACTGTCAAAAGATGTGTGCATGATTCTAACATTTGTATTTGTAAGTCACAAAACACACAAAACTTGGCTGTCATATATGTGAGTCTGAGAAATTGTGTGGATTGTTTTTTTGTGAATCTAAAAGCTGTGAGTGCAAAGTCTTGTTAATACAACTCTAATTTCTATGACTACAAAGTCTTCTCTTCTGTGTGGACACAAATTCAAGTTTGTGGGTATGTGAGTAGAAAAGTGTTGAAATGACATAATGGGGGGGATTTTAAAGATGGCTGACGACAGTGGACAAGTGAAGCATCACAGATAAGTTCAATAACGTGTTTATCCAGTATTTGTTTATATATTAAGAAAAAAAATACTATTTTAAATAAGTTCTTGGACTTAAAGATTTACTGCTATAGTTTGCAAGTTAACGACATGCCGGTGAGCTAAGTTAGTACTAGCATTGCTAAGAATTTAAATTTGACTTATGCTGATTAATTAGTACTGACCTGCAAACTATAAAATATTTATTCTGAGACAATGTTCATTAAAATGTGACTTATGGATTTATTAGTTGTGTTATTTAGTGCATAAATCTGTCCATTGCCAATCATCCTTTTGCTATGCCCGTTTTTTTTGTTGTTTATTTTTTAATAAGAAGCTGATGAGAAATCAATCCATGTACTGGTGGATAATGGAAGTTATGCTGTAACTATGGTTCTCTGAATTCCTGGATAGCTGCCACTGGCAGTAAACAGAGTGAATAAGTCTCCTCGCGTTCCGCACAGGTTGAGATTAAATGTAAACAAAGTCATGCACTTGACACGTAGCCCACCTGGGCGTGCGTCTATAAATAGCACGTGGGAGGTAACGTTCAGTCTCCTGGGATCTTCTCGCTGGGGAAGAAGTTCTGAGTGACCAGTGTGACTGGTAGTCATCCAGGAATTCACAGAACCATAGTTACAGCGTAACTTCCGTACTGTTTCATTTCTTCCTGACTGCCAGTGGCAGTAAGCAGAGTGGATGACGTATGCCAGAAATGTCACAAGGAACGCAGTACCCAGGAGACCGAACGTAGCCTCCCATGTGCTATTTATAGACGCACGCCCAGGTGGGCTACGTGTCTACTTGTCAAGTCCAAGAACTGTATATTATTTAAAATAGTATTTTTTTTTCTTAACATATAAACAAATACTGGATAAACACGTTATTGAACTTACCTGTGATGCTTTACTTGAGCTGGTAGGTCCACCCGGTCCACTGTCGTCAGCCATCTTTAAATTTACCCCCCCCCTCTGTGACGTCATTTCAACACTTTTCTACTCGTACCCACAAACTTGAATTTGTGTCCACAGAGAAGACAAGAGTTTGTNTGTCAACACTTTTCTACTCACATACCCACAAACTTGAACTTGTGTCCACATAGAAGAGAAGACTTTGTAGTCATAGAAATTAGAGTTGTATTAAAAAGATTTTGTACTTTTAGATTCACATAAAAACAATCCTAATCTAAAAAATTTCTCAGACTTGTGTATATGACAGCCGAGTTTTGTGTACAAGACTTACAAATACTAATATGAATGTTAGAATCATGCACACATCTTTTGACAGGTATCCTACTCCATACTCTACAGCTGCAGTGAGGCTAACTGTGTTTGCTGCTCCATCTTTGAAAAACAAACAAACCAGAACCTTATTCAAGCATTCACTGTTGGTTTTCCAAATGATATATCTGTAAGAAAGAAATAGCTGTAAGAGATTTGTAAAGAAAAAAGTCAGAACTTTACTATGGCATAAGGTAGGTGGTTTGTTTGTAGCCTGCAAAGCTAAATACTCTTCAGCTGTACTGATGTACAGTACCTGGCCGTTTTCTGACTGTGGAGTTAGAAGCAAGAGTCTGTTTATGATGGACATAGGGCTGGCTTCAGTTAGTGTTTTTCCTGATTAGCCACCAAAACAATGCTGGAATGAAAACTGTGTAGAAGACAAACAGTGCTGATGATTTCAGACAATACTCGAGTGGAGGTTTTAATAGTCCCTCCAGTTTTTCGCGATTCCCTAGTTATGAAAATTGTCGCAAAATCAAAATCAGTTATTTTGCTAAAACCCCTGCATATTTTCGCTATAATGCATATTTGTGAGTTTATTGGAAATTTTCCGCAAAAATGGTCATGTATGACGGTTTAATGTGATATGGTGAGTAACAAAAAGTCACATTAAACCGTCATACATAAGCGCAAAGACTAGGGACATGGATGTCTTCTGGCATGGTCTGCAGGAGATATATATATATATATATATATATATATATTTCAAGTAAGACTGAAAGTTTTAGAAAATGACTGATTCATTAAAAACAGAAAAAGAAAGTTGCATTTTTTTGAAGCAACATATACAGGTGCTGGTCATAAAATTAGAATATCATGAAAAAGTAGATTGATTTCAGTAATTCCATTTAAAAAGTGAAACTTGTATATTATATTCATACATTACATACAAACTCATATATTTCAAATGTTTATTTCGTTTAATTTTGATGA
>NC_051437.1:2378119-2400683 GCF_001649575.2 Kryptolebias marmoratus | reverse complement strand
TTGGCCAACATTTCTATAAATCCTTTGTTTTTATTGGTCTTCAGTAATATTCTAATTTTCTGATATGATGAATTTGAGATTTTCATTTGTTGTCATTTGTAATCATCAAAATTAAACGAAATAAACATTTGAAATATATGAGTTTGTATGTATTGTATGAATATAATATACAAGTTTCACTTTTTAAATGGAATTACTGAAATCAATCTACTTTTTCATGATATTCTAATTTTATGACCAGCACCTGTACATTGTCCACATTGCATGCCATGTTTAAAACACAACTGTCACACAACCTGCTAAGAGTTTAAAATGTGTTGGAGATGTCTCTTAGCTACTTCCACATCAAATTAAAACTCCATGTCTATAAAACATACTTGGCCTTTTGGCAGCAGGTGATTAATAAAAAATAATTAATTAATAGTTTTAAGGATAAACTGTTGGGTGCAAGCTGTTTCCATCAGAACTACAATATTCATTCTCACTCTTTAGGTTTCTACATCTGAATTATTTTCAAAGTTTGTCTTTGAAGCCATTTATAATGTGAGAAACTCTGCTGATTACCAACTTCTTGAAATCACAGGTTCATTTAACATTGAGATCTTTTCTTCCATCTATAATTATCTCCTTTGTTTCTCTCTCTCTCTCTCTCTCTCTCTTTGCATCCAGGTGTTGAGTGCATTTTGGCTATACCTGAGCCAAAAACACATTGGGAACCTATTTTTGGCACCTGTGTCTTCCTCTTCTCCTTCCTGATCCCTGTGGCCATTATCAGCATCTGCTACAGTCTGATGGTCAAACGCCTGCGAAATGTTCGCATTTTGTCTGGCTCCAAGGAAAAGGATCGCAACTTGCGGCGCATTACCAGGATGGTCCTGGTTGTTGTGGCGGTGTTCGTTGTTTGTTGGACTCCCATTCAGATCATGGTCTTGGCTCAGTTCCTGGGGTTCAACCTAAGCAGTTTATACACGCTGGTCATGATGCCCTTCTTCATCGCCCTGGGATACGTCAACAGCAGCTTGAATCCTGTCCTCTATGCCTTCCTAGATGAGAACTTTAAGCGCTGTTTCCGTGAGTTCTGCCAGCCTTCTCCATTCCGCCTCGATACCCAGCAGTCAGGCAGGATGAGGAGCATCGCCAGGGAGGTGGCAGCAGCCTACAGCTGCAAGGCTGGAGATGGTGGGGGTTTAGGAGGGACGCCTAATCCCGCATGACTAGGCGTGGAGCTCCCTTTGATGGGGATAGAACCCCCACAGAGAGGAGAAACTCATGGGACGGGGAACTCCAACACAGAATTAACTCAGATTACAGCTCTCTAGCGGCACGAGCCCTCTCGCCCTACAACTCGGAGACTAGCCTGGGGCGGGGGGGTTGGAGATGAGGAAGATGAGGTTGAAAGGAAAAGAATTTAGCCTAGGTATAAAAATAAAGAAAAAGCATTCATTGTTGCAAAGAAATTTGATACGTGTCTGTTGCTTTGATGGAAGGAATGGTGGATTTTTCTGTGCCTCATTTGGTTGTCGCTCAACCCACAACCCTAGCTATAGATGGCTAACTCTAACTGTGACTGGTTGAGTTGAGGTGATTCATTTCGAATCCGAATCGTACAGTACTGTAGGATAACCTTAAGAAACTTGATGAAGGAATTAACTATGGTCAAAAAAGTTCTGGAAGTGTCTTGTTACATTAGTTTTAGCTCCTAAACTGAAGGAGGTTCTGCTGAATGAGTCTGCCACTTTGTTGCTGCATTTCCACAAAATTACCAAACAGTATACACAACTTTCAAGTACATGTTAAAACAACAAAGAATATATGGCTTCAGATACGAAATCCATGAAACCCTAATCACTACTTTAATTATCTTAGGTAGTTAAAGATATAGTATCAACTACATTTTACGAACAGATCAAAGCTCTGTAGCAGTGAAGACCATGAACTAAAGACTGGCCAGAAAAGTGCCATCAAATGTTATGAACACACTTTCACTACAACTTATAGTATACTTATTGTACATACATTTTTGGTCTGAAGACATTTTAATCATGAGTATTGATATAAAGAAAAAAAAAAGTTTAATACCATGCCCAGCATAAAGACACAGCTGACATGGTCTTACTAAAATGGCTCGTGTATTAAACTGACAGTCTCTTATTATAATTCACATGTTGTTCTGTTTGTGTCAGGAGGTTAGATGTCAGATCTGCATGCAAGAATGAGAGTGGGGTTGAAAGAAATAAGGCCAAATAGGCTCAACATGTTTTGAACTGTCTGTGGACCCGTAATGCAAAGAGTAACACTCATACAATGTAAGCCTAATTTTATCAATGTATTGTGTAACAAAATAAACCCAAAAAAACTTGTCCCTTTGGCAAGTTTGTGAATGTGATTATGGGGATTATTTGGGCTCCATGTCAGTTTGTAACTCTGACAAGTTGTACTTTTGAAGCTTTGGTCACTGTACTAAGACTTTTGGGGTCTCAAGGGAAGCTACAGGTATTTTCATATCCACCTCTGCCCACATCTTATTGCCTTCACCAATATTTGTTTGTTTTATACAAGCATGGGAATCCTTAAGCACCTCACCACTCAGAGGGCTGTGATGACATCATAAAATGATTTGTTTTAATTATCCTAAAACCTAAATGACTATGATTTATTTTACTTAAATCATACTTAAATCATTACTTAACACTGATTTATATATTTTCATTTGTACTGAGAGCATACTAGCATATGTCAATAACATTATGAATCACAGGCTGCTGACCAACAATTAGCTAATGTTTTAAAAGTTACCACTTTGAAAACATTAATAAAAAGTTAATGTGATTAACTCCATGTTTATCACTGGCAAATTATACACAAATCAAACATTTCAAAGTCATCATTAAAGACAGTCATGTTATGATAACTTCAGTTAATACTCACAGACATATTGAATATTCTTCTGGGTACAGCAATGGAGTAATGAAAAGTTAAGTGAAGTGAAGTGAAATTTATTTAAATAGCACTTTTCAGCAGCAAAGCGATCCAAAGTGCTTTACAACACAGAAACAACAACAGAATCAAATAAACAACAATTAGGTACATACATAATCAAATACAGAGGTACAGAATGAAATACAGCAAACAACATAGAAACATCATAATCAAATACAGATCAATCATGTATAATCTAAATGAAATATAGGATAATCTAAATGAAATCATGGAACTAAACCTAACTAAACATGAGCTAAAACAGTCAAAATAGTAGCTAAAATAATCTAAATTAAACCATGATAAAGTTAAAGCTGAACTAAACAACAATTAGGCTAAGACAGTCAAAATATGAGCTAAGATAAACTAAACTAAACTAAATGTGCAGGAAGGCTAAATAAGCTAACATAAACTGAAACATGACAATGCTAAGCTAAGGGCACAACATGACTAATAGTACCAAAAGGCCCGCTAAACAGTAAACATAAGAATTACTAAGATAACTAAACTAAAATCATGATAAAGTTAAAGCTGAATTAAACAACAATTGTTTAATTCAGTCTAACAATATCTAAAATATGAGTTAAGATAAACTAAACTAAACTAAATGTACAGGAAGGCTAAATAAGCTCAAAAAAGACAATACTAAACTAACGGTACAAAAAACTTTCTAATAGTACCAGAAGCCCCGCTACAAAGCCAACATCAGAATTACTAACTAAGGGAGAGGAAAGTGGGAGTGGAATGAGAGTGGGATGACAGAGATGACTCAGAAACAGTGGAAAGTGCATGTGTGTGGGTAGAGGTGGTGGAAGACGATGTGGTGCATGTTGTATGTGTGTGTGTGTGTGTGTGTGTGTATGTGTGTTTGTAGAGAGGTCCATGAATCACGTCACAGAGGCCTTTGTCTTTGATAATAATAGAATCTTTATCAGCCAGCCCGGAGCAGATCCACAGATGTACTTAGGCAAGAGGGGGGCAGAGCATCGGGTTTACATAAAATCCAGGGAGAAATTGAAGATAGCTAGCCAAGGCCAGTGTCAGGGGAGCCAGATTCACAAACAATAATTGTTTTGGGTCAGGCAGATTTGTTTTCCGTCTGCCTTGAAAGTCTTGCTGATACTTCTCAATGGCGAATCCAAACAGCCAAATTCCAGGTCCATTCCGCCTGATTCGAGCGAGCAACTTTCTCCAAGATATAACCCATTATTCATGAGTTCCAGAACCGCAATTTAGTCTGTGGTCCTGTAAAAGGATTGCATCCAACTTGCAATTCAGCTCCCATAATCACACAGTTAGTGTTGACCGCCAAACCCATCAAACAAATTTGACGATAAGTCAGGTAACTGCCTAATCTAAACAGCAGAAATCCTGTTATCAAAAACCCAAATATGTAAAGATCTTCCAAAGACAAAAATTGTCAGAGAAACAATATTCCATTTCCTCCAGGAATCCATTGTGTATCCAGCAAAAAATGTCCCATCTGGGTGGGTGGGCTCTCCTTTGCCCTGTCTACCCGTCGAGAAAATTTGATCAATTGTGTTGAGAGACAAGCTGATCAGATCCATAATTTATAAATTTTGGAGAATATGCAAAGAGAGACTCTGAAAAGAAAGCAGGGCAGAGAGGCAGGGGGGTTCAGGAGAGACAGAGAGAAAAGAAACACGTCCGCCTTCCACCAGGAGCAGAGAAAAAAAAAAAGCAGTGAAAACACACAACTTTACTGCAACATGTTTCTACCACAGGTCACTACAGTAACTCAACTAGGACAAGTAGCACTGTGCAGCAATTATTCTTAATTAACATGAAGAAGAATTGTTTTTGAGCATTTGGAAATCAATTCAGAATTTTTCATGTGCCATTGACTGGTGTAGAATCTCAGTTATTCAGGACATGACAAATCCAAACAAAGAAAAAAAATCCCACACGCACACAACCATAAGGTCATTAAAATAATTGTTGAATCTGGATCATAGAATCTGGATTTATCACCAAAATTTATTTACTTGTTCTTTTTTTGTGACAACCCCATCATTTCCCAAAAGATTTCCTCAAGATCTGTTCATTAGTTTTTAAGTAATCTTACTAACAGACAGACAGATGGACAGATGGGTACTTCAGAAAACATAACACACTTGCGGTAGGTAACAACTGAACTTCTATTTTGTAGTTGAAAATGTTTTGCTTCCAAAACCGGGTAGATTTCTCAATTCAAAAATGAAGAATGTGGAGTTCCAAACTTTTAAAGTGCATGAGATGTTCCATTGTGCAAGCTAGAGACACATTAATCTGACTCCCCTCCCACCTGAGGGTCATTATAGTCTTTTTTTTGCCTGGCTCAGAAGAGAGATGTTTGTGTCACATGCATAAAGTTGTGAATTAGAGGAAAAAGAACTGGGTCTTTAAGTATTAGAATCAGGTGTCAAGTTTTTGAAATCTAAAATCTGTGACCTCCTTTGTTTAAAGTTGGTTTCTCTCATTTAGCTTCTTTCACCCCCCAATCCCTCATTCCTCCCTCAAATCACCAGTCTATTCAGTCCAAAATATGAATATTTCAGTCCTCAGAAGAGTGTCCCTTATTCTTGAGGTGTAGGTGAACAGCTGAGTCTTGTCCTGAAGTGCTGGCTCTCCTGTGTTGAGCCATACGTCTGTGAAATGGCTGTTAAGTTTCTCCATACAAAGGTCTAAACATTCCTCTCTGCACTGATCTGCATACACCACACCATTTAGTTCGTATTTAGATATATATTCCTTAGGATGGACCAGCCTGTTAGGTCCCTGTTAGGTTTGAAGAGTATCAGGATATTTTATACAGTGAACATTTTAGGATATCCTCAAGAAAAAAACAAGAGAGAGAGAGAGATTTTCAAATCTATTTTAGGCCTTGATTTTCAACAACAAAATGCCCCCCTCCTGAAAGTGCAAAATGTCACAAATGCTCTGAATTCAGGAAGACCGCAATGACAAAATTGCTTATTTTCTAGTCTCCAACAGTTGAAGCCCAATGAGATACTGGCTTTCCCATAAACAATGTAATGTATCATAAATACAAAAAAATTTAAAAAAATAATTTAATACATTCCTAAAGCATTTAAAAGTGAAAAGCGTGAAACAATAATATGTGAGTGAACAATTAGGTGAAAAAAGGTCAAAATCTCAATTTGATTAAAGCACAAAGAGACATGATCCTAAACATGTTTACCAGATGGTTTGTGACACATTTATGACTTTGCTGAAACCTTTCAGGATGATGCATGGGTAAAAACTAATGTAGAAAAATGTTCACAGTAAATCTCTTTTTTGCTTTTCTTTGTGAGAAAATGCACATTGCTCCTTTAAAAAAAAAGAAAAAAACTACTTCTTTGTAATATGTCACAAATCCCTGCACCTTTAATAGTCACAAGAGAAGACAACTGAGACTCTGAAAAACTAACAGGTGTGAGAACAATGCCATGAAATATCCTTTTTAATGATTATTAAGATTTTATTCATATGTCATGAGACTTTCAGGTTCAAACAGTGTGGCGAACAGGACACAATTCAAATGCTAAAAGGAACATAACTGGTTTGTTTGTAGAATTTGTGGCAATGCTCGACTTCAAGCATGATGTTCATACCAGAGTGCTCATGCTGAATACATTGATACTGAGCATTTTAATGACAGTATTGTGTCAGAATGATGCTGCTGGAGTGGTTCTGACTTCCAGGACCATGCCAAACCACAGGGTTTGGACGCCATTTTAGGGACAAAGGTTTTTTTCTATTTCTTCTCATTTTCATGATCACACTGACTGCCTTCAGCTGGATGCACTATGAAGTTCTGAAGAATAGGTGGTATTCGTGACAAGGAATAAATATATTAAAATGGAGATCATATAAAACAGAACTTAATTTGATTTATTTCAGTCTAACTGAAGTCAAACACTTTCTGTTAAGTTTCCACACTATTTTTCTGTAAAAAAGTTGTTTGTGGGTTTTTTCTGATTAATATCTTTAGGCAGACTCAGTTACTCTCTTTCTGTAAAAACTTCAGAAGATCACAGATACCATGGAAAATATGTATAGAACTTCTCAACATATGCTCAGTAAATATATATCTAATGTGGCTATTAAAATAAAATTTATACCACATGTGAACAACCCAAGTAAACCCAATTAACAACCCACTCATACAAAGAAATCAAATCAAATAAGTTCCTAAATTAAGTTTCATGTAGTAAAGTAAACGACAAAGGTAATACGTATTGAACAAGCTTATTGAAATTTATTTAATACTTAGTAGAAAAGCATATGTGTGAGCCAGGTGTGATTTTAGCCCATTCTTCCGCAGATATGTAGAGTAATGGATTGTGTGTATTTATGTTTTTTATCTCATTAAAGCATGGATTAATTTTCCAACCTTCACAGGATGCATATTTGTTTTCACTCTTATTTAAGAACTCTCTTGTTTTCCTTAAACAGACTATCAACACCTTTTGTTTACTTGTGCAAACCCTGGTAGGCAGTTTCAGCCAGTTATAGACCCCTAATCTTGCCTTCATGGTAACAAGGCAAAGTGGAAAATTCAGTGTCTGTTATCTCTGGCTGACCTTGACAGAGCAAAGAAGTGTTTTTTTTTCCTCTCTCTCAGATTCTCAAAAGTTTAGTTTTGGTCTGTTCTGACCAGATTGTCTTTTCTTAGTATTCCATAGGCTTGTCTAAATGTTCTGTAGCAAACTTTAACTAAGCTTTAAAAAGCTTTTTCATTAGCAGTGAAGTCTTCTGCGCTGCAGACTATGGTGGTTGAGTGTATTATTTATTTTCTTTAAAACAACTGTACCTGCTCTAGGTCTTTTTGAAGCTCTCTGCTAGTGGTGCTTGGTTCCTGGACATTTTTTAGTATTCCTTTGACTCCCCTGTCAGAAATCGTGCAAAGAGCACCTTGCTGTGTCTGGTTTATGGTGAAATGGTGTTCTTTCCACTTCCAGATTATGACACAAACAGTGCTCATTGGAACATTCAGAAGTTTAGAAATACACCTGGAACCAATGCCAACAAAAAGGTCAAAAAAGTTTTGCTTTTACAATTTATGAGATGCTTCTTGTGCAATAGTGTGGTAATGAGAAACCTTTTTTGGGCCATCTCTTAGAGCTGAAACAAGCTGATATTAATTTGCACTGATAGGATTCAATGCAAATTCAGATGGTTTTCTTGGTTTTCCATGGTTTTTTGCACCTCCTTTTTTTCATGTGTTCAATACTTATTCCTAATGTCATTTCAATTTATTAAACATAACATAATATTATATGGAAGTATTTGATTAGATTTATTATGGTTCGATTACCTGGGTTGTTGCAGAGATTTGTTGTAAATTTCATGTAACTACAATAACCCCATTAGAAATATATTTACTGAGAAAATATTGATGTGTTCAGTATTTATTTCCCATGCTGTTTTTTCCATTTGTAAATCAATTTTGTTGTGAAATGTCAAAAATTTTCTTTGTGGTTCCAAAACAATTTGTAGTTTCAGTTGGTGGAACTTCTCACAAAGCTATTTATTTTGACGCTTGTTTCCAGCACAGCAGTTCAGTTTTGCTTTGAAATGTTCCAATTTTAAGAATTTATATGTGCATTTTGTTTTAGGGCCAATTTTTGGTTCATTTAAGTAAGTATTACTGACTAAAGTGTCCTTACTTTCACCTCTTGTTGAACAGAAAAAGTGGCAGGGCATCAGGCTGTACAAAAAGGTGACGTGAAAAATAATTAAATTCAACGTTTTATTTATGATTTTTTTTGGAGAGAGGAAGTCTTTTAATTTGAAGAATGCTTAACAGGATCTAGTTTTGTCTTTTGCCGCTATCTAGCCTTCTGTTGATTTCGGTTGCTTGGTTACGAACAGTCGTTGCCATTATTCACAGAAAATGCTCAACAAATACAGCTGAGCCTCCGTTATAATCACTCTTTAGCCATTTCCCGAATCAGAAGCTACAATCGGAAGCCAACTTCAGCTTCTATCCAGACAGCCAGTTAGGAACGCCGCCACAGCTAGAGGATCGGACTGACGTTTCCTTCTGTGCAGTCCCGTTCTGTTTAGGATCCTGGTCAGAGTATGCATACTATTAATGGTTTTAACCACAGTGCAAAGCAGCATCCATATCTGTGTAGGCCAAACATGAAGGGAAACCTGACCAATTCCTGTTAGCCACTGTACTAGCCTAGCATAATACCGCCACTTCCTGGACATTAAATTATCATGTTTTAACAAGATAATTATCACGTTTTAACAAGATACGTATCACGTTTTAACAAGATACGTATCACGTTTTAACAAGATGCGTGTCACGTTTTAACGTGATAGCGTTCAAATTTTTTTTTTTTCTGCTTGTAATTGTTTTGCTTATACAACACTTAG
Organism: Kryptolebias marmoratus; assembly: GCF_001649575.2. Taxonomy (NCBI): domain Eukaryota; kingdom Metazoa; phylum Chordata; class Actinopteri; order Cyprinodontiformes; family Rivulidae; genus Kryptolebias; species Kryptolebias marmoratus. Next base: position 2,391,311 of record NC_051437.1, on the reverse strand, counting down.
TTTTTTTTTCTTTTTGCTGCTGCTCTTTGCAGCAGATTGATATTTTTCAAATTTATAAACTTACAATGCCCTAAATATAAAGTGAATTTGTTACCAGATTTTATCCAACTTGCTCTCTGGTTAGATAAAGTAGTTTCTAGTTTTTAACAGTGCTTTGTAGCTAGTCTATACCAGTCTAAACCTGTTTTGATAAACCTGAGCACTGAGGACTGAGGACATATTTTGGTCAAAGAGGGATCTGATTTAACAGTTCTGCAAAATTCTTTTTATTTATTTAATTTGTTATAATTTTGAACTTAGACTTAAAACTGAGGTTGCCTTTGGAATCTTAATTTTGGATTTGTAAAAATAACTTGCACACTAACATAACATTACTTTATGAATTTAGAAAACTATAAAATTATTTTGCATCTTTTCTTAAGTTAAGTACGGGAGTACGGAGTTGTCTAGAGGGGCAATCATTTTTAAACACAACCATTATTCCTACAAGGGGAATTATTGTTTTCATGGATTTGTTTTACCCCTGTGATCCAAATTCTAACATTGTTGGAGGCAGTCAGGAGTAGCTTATCTCCTCTTCAGAATGGGACAAGTTTTAAGATCTGGAAACACCCATCTTGTGCAAATGTACAACAAGGTTTTTAACCTGCAGAATGTTTAGAATGTGGGCGGATTGTACCAAGTTTGGAAGACCTTCTGCAGTTATCTGTGTAAAGGTAGTAAATATACTAATACTATCATAGTACTCAGCAAACAGGTTTTTCCATATACTTTTCACGTCTCTGAGACATTGGCCTGCACTCATCATGCCCCCCTTCCCGTTCCCCTCCACCATGACTCTTTTGCAGCCACACACTAGAAGATCATAACATGCTAGCACAAAGCTACCACCATGAGTATCAAATCTGTATTAGATTAACCATTGGTGACAAAATTCTTGACAACCAAACCACATTGATGCTTCCAGCTTCTGGTCAGTGCGTGCCTCGACCGAATCTGATCTTTGCAGCTTTGGTCAGCTTGTGTCCAGACCTTTTGAGTACGGAAAGAAACTGTCTGCCAAATGGTTCTTTTATATCCTCCTCTGCCCATATTGTCCTCAGCTCAGCCCGCTTCGTGCCCACTCTTGTTTGTTTTTGTACTAAGAGTGGAAGGGTAAAATCTATTTTTAGAAGCATTGCACATGGAAAATTATGAATTTGTTTCAAATGTCAAAAATAGATTTTCCTAACATTAAACTGTGCTGCTGTCTTTAAAGTGTCAACAGAGTAGTTGCTGCATAGTGCCATTTGTCCTAGTAGACTTACTATAGCTGCTTGTAGAAGAGATATGTTGCAGTAAAGTTGTGTGTTTTCATATAGTTTTTATTTTGCCTTCATGAAATTCTAAAAAATATTTGTCTGCAAGTAATAGATGAATTTCCCATAACATGACTGTCTTTAGTAATGACTTTAAAAAGTTTGATTTGTGTAAAAAAAAATTGCAATGGTGAAAATGACGCTAATCACATTAGCTTTTCTAAGGTGATTTCAATGTTAAGATATTATCTATGCTATATGTTGGTCAGCAGTCTGTGAATAATTGTTTTCTTTTACATCTCTTATTGTGTAAACTTTATTAGGCATAAAAATCAATAATTCAGTGTATATTTATGTAACAAGATAATTGAAATTCATCACAAAATCTGACAATTTAACATGTTTTCTTAAAAAAGTCAAGCAGACAGTGAAGGGATTTCCTGTATTTTATGCAACCAGTATCCACTTCAATACACCTGAGCTGTGGAGAGTTTGTACTTTGCATCACTATTTTATGCACCACCATTTTGTGATTACACCACAATATAGACGACTGGAGTTCATGTATCATGTATCTGCATGTATAAAAGCATCCAGGTTTGTATGCATGCAGAGATACAGTATCTGTGCGAGTGGGAATCTTTAGAAAACCATTATGGACCTATTACTCTCCTATGTAATGGGGAACCCAAGTGTTTTCTAATACACACTTGAAGACCTCACCAAGACCCTGCCAAGACCATCCACAATCTGTCTATTTTGTTTTGTTTTTTCAACATAGTGGGGTCTTCATCCTGTGTGAAGGGGTCTCAACACTTCATATTTCTCACAGAGTGTGCAGTGATGCTATTAGCTGAATGAAAACAGGAATACATTTTGTTTAAAGATTTATTCCCAGTGTATCAGCTACATGCATACTGGTGAGCTGTGCCACCTGAGAGACTGAGCATATATTTGACAGTTTTTTTCATTGCTTCTATCAGTTCAGTCAGATTAGCCAGAGTTCTTGATGCTTTGCTTTGATGCTTAAAATAAAATATTTAATGTTTTACAAAAGGTGACCAGTATTTATAAAACTCATTGTCTTTATGACAACTTAGACTACGTTCATACTGTAGGTCTTAATGCTTGATTCCTATTTTTTGCTCAGATCCAATTTTTTTGTTCAGATTATAATATGTGACCATTATCAGACTCGAGTGTGAATGTTCTATGGACCTGAAGCGACCCGCATTCCCAGAAGATGTGAAGATGTGCAGCATGCTGTTTACAGAAGTAAATATGAATGCTACACATGTCAGTGTGTGTATTGATTCTGAGGTTGTTAGGCAATCAGAGCCAAAACAAGCATTATCTGCCATGCTTGTTTCCTCCAGTTTACATTTGATGTGGCCACTTCCTGCCTACTGGAGTGCAGAATCTGGAATGGGAAAAACGTACTTAAATTAGAAACAAACTCAAGTATTGATCCCATCTTACTAGTATCAATACAATCTGACACCAATGTTAATATGTTGGTGTAGATTCTTAGTTATCCAGGACATGGCAAATGTTTTTAAAACGTTTTTAAAAAAGACAAAGCAACTGGACTTCTGTTCTGTAGCTAAAGATGTACAGAGTTCCAAGCTTTAAACTGCATGACATTGGTATCAATAATATCAATATTTGGATCGATCCTCATATACCTACTTCAATAATGTAAAAGTCAAATGAAAGGCATTGTGACCATTTAGACTGAGGTCGCTTTGAAGAACATTGAATATGTATCTGATTTAAAACCAAATGTGAAAGTGACCTGGGTCAGATTTGAAAAATCAAATTTGTCATGTTCAGACTTATAAAAAAATAAGATATGTATCTCATGTTGGCAAAAATTCAGATTTGGGACACTTTTGCCTACAGTGTGAACGTAGCCATATTGAACTCGGCTGTGAGCATTTGTGTTTTACTGTTAAAGTTGAAAAAGCAACATTTTGTATTACTGTTTGGTGTTTTAGAAGCTTTTCTTAGTAGCAGGTGAGTTTGGGACATAAAAATCCTATTGTTTAAGGAGATAAGTATAAATATACTGTCTGTTAGCTTTGTGTAAACATTTAAATGAATTATTATTATTATTATTATTATTATTATTGTGTAAAAATAAGGTGTAAAACAACCATCATTCAGGCTAGTCTTCTTTTTCTTGGTGTAAAAATAAATATTTCTCACTATCTGTGATGTAGATAATGTTACCTTCTTGTGTTGCGATGCAGGAAGATTATTTTTATTTGTTTGCATCTTAAAGACCACATGAATGTCAAAAGAAACCCTGTTTAATGTCCAATTTGATAAAAAAAAAAAGTATACTGTTGTTGTTAAGATTCTTTGTATTACCAAAAGAAAAAAAGCAGCATAATGCCTAAGTGTTTTTGTTGGTTGTGTTCTTTTTAATGTGTGGGAAAGTGTCTTGTGAATATTAGCGTGCTACATGTGGAGTGCTTTTTGCTCACTGCCTGAGTCATGAATTTACTCGACTCTCCATGTTTCATAAAATATTAAGAGTGTAAATGTTATAGCATTTTCTAAACCTGCTCTAGATTCTTTTAAAATATTATCAAACCATGTTGCTGCATTACAATCATTTGACTTTGTATACAGTATTGCGCAAAAGTCTTGGCCAGTCCTCATTTTCTAACACTGCTTCCCACAAATCCAGACTTAAAGTGGTATTTAGTAATAGTTTCCTAACTTTCTGGCTAATGCTTAATAAAAATAAAAGGAATAGCATTCCTTGAAGGACTGCATATTGCCCGCCATCTTTTGTGACAGACTTTTAAATAGAGATAATCTCATGTTGAGAAATAATGACACTGCTGCCATTTTGATAAAACCTTGAAAATAACTTTATGCTTGATCTCACGCATTGTCTTGTGATTTGTTAGTACTAATATCTGTCAAATTCAGTAATGTAAAGTCATTTTGTGTAGGCTAAGTCTGATTAGCTGTGGCCAGTAGTTTAAATCTGGTTGACTCCTAAAGTTAATCAGATGTAAATGTATATACAAAATTTATTATTGAGTTTTACAGAAATCTTTCTAGAGGTTTGTGAAATTTTACTAACAAAGCTGACTTCAGTAGTTAATCCCAAGACTTTCAAAAAAACTGCTGCAAAATGTGTTGTGTTTTAAGTATTTGTTGAGGATCTTGCTCAACTACTACCACAATAAATTAGTTATATTGACTGAGTTATAGCCATTTTTGTGTTTTTTAGTGTCAGTGAGCTATGGCAGTCATCTTGAATTGGGTTGAGTCCAAAAGCTCATCAGTTGTAGATGTGTAAACAATGATTAATTTCTGCAAGTTCATTAAAATATTATATAAGATATTTTGCTAACCATACAGAGAAATGAAAAGATGCACACACTGACATGGATAAAAGCATTATTGCTCCACTTTCTGCAGGTTGCAAAAAGACTTTTGCACAGTGCTGTAAGTATATGCCAGGGTTCTAACCTTGCTTTCAGTTTCTTGTAGACCTCTACAACTGAACGTGGTTAATTTTCTGGTTTGCAGAGTTCTTGGATACCATGACTTAGGCTCTGCAGCTTTACAATCGTGTTTGTGTTCTGCAGAAAGCAGAAAGGACAGCTTTCCTAGATGGCTTCTTATTTTTGTGTAGATCTTTTGCTGAAGCTTGAAGTTAAATCTGTATATTTTTCCCTGCTTATGAAACAAATAAATAAACATGTAAACAAAGACTTTGTTTAAGCAACATTTTTGAGAAATCCAGGCCAACAATAATCTCACTTATTATCTGTTATTTTGAAAACATTTATCAGCCAATATGGAAGATTTAAATTAAAGGTCTAGCATTTTCTTGAAGAAATATACACTCACCAGCCACTTTATTCGGTACACCTATCCAACTGCTCATTAACGCAAATGTCGAATCAGCCAATCACATGGCAGCAACTCAATGCATTTAGGCATGTAGACATGGCCAAGACAATCTGCTACAGTTCAAACCGAGCATCAGAGTGGGGAAGAAAGGTGATTTAAGTGACTTTGAACGTGGCATGGTTGTTGGTGCCAGACGGGCTGGTCTGAGTATTTCAGAAACTGCTGATCTGCTGGGATTTTCACGCACATCCATCTCTAGGGTTTACAGAGAATGGTCCGAAAAAGAGAAAATATCCAGTGACCAACAGTTCTGTGGGCGCAAATGCCTTGTTGATGCCAGGGATCAGAGGAGAATGGCCAGACTGGTTCGAGCTGATAGAACAGCAACAGTAACTCAAATAACCACTTGTTACAACCGAGGTATGCAGAACAGCATCTCTGACTGCACAACACGTAGAACCTTGAGGTGGATGGGCTACAGCAGCAGAAGACCACACCGGGTGCCACTCCTGTCATGTAAAAACAGGAACCTGAGGCTACAATTCGCACAGGCTCACCAAAATTGGACAATAGTAGATTGGAAAAACGTTGCCTAGTGATGAGTCTCGATTTCTGCTGCGACATTCAGATGGTAGGGTCAGAATTTGGCATCAACAACATGAAAGCATGGATCCATCCTGCCTTGTATAAACGGTATAGACTGGTGGTGGTGGTGCAGTGCTGTGGGGGATATTTTCCTGGCACACTTTGGGCCCATTAGTACCAAATGAGCATTGTGTCAACACCACAGCCTACCTGAGTATTGTTGCTGACCATGTCCATCCCTTTATGACCGCAGTGTACCCATCTTCTGATGGCTACTTCCAGTAGGATAACTCGCCATGTCATAAAGCGTGAATCATCTCAGACTGGTTTCTTGAACACAACAATGAGTTCACTGTATTTGAATGGCCTCCACAGTCACCAGATCTCAATCCAATAGAGCACCTTTGGGATGTGGTGGAACGGGAGATTTGCATCATAGATGTACAGCCAACAAATCTGCAGCAACTGTGTGATGCTGTCATGTCAATATGGACCAGACTCTCTGGGGAATGTTTCCAGTACTTTGTTGAATCTATGCCATGAAGGATTAAGGCAGTTCTGAAGGCAAAAGGGGGTCCAATCTGGTACTAGCAAGGTGTACCTAATAAAGTGGCCTATGAGTGTATATTGCTTCCACCTTTCATGTCAGTGTTTTGTAATGAATGATCTGTTAGCACTCAGATTATGCATTATAAATGAGTCTGCCACATTAAATGTTAGTTCAATATCTATAAACTGACTGAATTAAAGCCATTTTGGTGACTGTTTAGGTTGTTTAGCTCTGGTACCCATCATAAATGATTTAAAAAGTTAATCAGTTGTAGATGTTCATCCAGTGATCACTTTTCAATAGTTTCATTAGAATCTGTCCATGGGATATTTTGCTCACACACAGGTTGATTCCAGGTGTTAATGCTGAATTTTAATGAGTAATGAGTAGCTCATGAAGTATGTGTTGTGAATAGGATTTTAATATTTTTGAGTTCTTTTGTATTGGGTTAGTTGTTTAAAGGGAAATCTCCTTAAGTGGGAAGTGAAACTTCTTTAACTGCAGAATGAAATGTTTTAATTTTTTTAACTATTTTTCTATTTGGATTTCCTTCATCCTTAGTATAAATGGTAACTTGCACTTGTATGTTCAAAAAAGGTTAAAAAACAAAAACAACTGGACTTCTAATCTGTAGTTGAAGATGTTTCGTTTCTCATCCGAGGAGCTTTCGCAATATTTTTGTTGTTTTTGTTTTCTAACCTTTTTTTAATTTACCATGACCTGGATGACTGAGAATCTACACCAGCATATTGCACTTGTATAGCACTTTATCTAGTCCAAGGACAACAAAGCGGTTTACACTACAGTCAGTCTCCCATTGATGGCAGTAAGCTACATTGTAGCCACAGCTGTCCTGGGGTAGACTGACAGAAGTGAGGCTGCCATTACATTGGCACCACCAAGTCCTCTGACCACCAGGTGAAGTGTCTTGCTCAAGGACACAATGACTGAGACGGATGGAGTGGGGGTTTGAACCGGCAACCTTTTGGTTACAGGACAAACCTACCTCCTGAGCCACTGTTGCCCAAGTAGTAGTCTTCTCCCTGTGCCCTCTGTGTTCCTTGTGTCATTATTCACTGTAGTAGTTTTCTGTCAGCCTGCCTCATCCATCTGAACGTGTTACTAATTAGTAATCAGTCACCTGTGTCCACTTACTCATCATCATCAGTCCATATAACCTGTTCCTTAGCTTTCAATACTCACTGGTTCATTGTTGCAGAAATGCACAGTCTCTGTTTTCTTTGTGGTACCATCCTTATGTTCCCTGGATCTCTGCTGTTAGTAAGTTGTTTTTTTTTGTATCAGTTTCTGCTGACACATCAGCTATTTGTTTTGTTTTATTTAAAAAAAAAAAGTTTTACTTTTGAGCACCTTCTCCTATCGGTCTGGATTCTGTGTCCAAATCCTCCATCCACAAACCTGATAATGAGCTAATTTTAGCTCATTTTTTAAAATAAAATTGACTGCATTATAGCAATTTTGTTTTTTAAAGTCACTTTGCTGTGGCAGCCATCTGAAATTGGTTTGGCTCTAAAAAAATAGTTATAGTTCACTCTCTCTAAACTAATACCATTTCCAAAAAATGAAATGGTATTAGTGTTTTTGCCCATGTCTGTTGGAGTTCTTTTGTCTGTTGTGCTACCAAATAACTCACAAACCACTAAACAAATTTAATACAACTGTGGTGAACTGTGGCCCTCAAGGAATGCTAGGCATTTAATTTCTTTAGTAAATCTACATAAATGAAGCATGAGTTCTTAGCGAACCTTTGTGTGCTGACCTTGAAACTGAAGCGGATGAAACAAATTCAGCTTATTTAGTAATGTTCAGGGGGTTTCAGAAGGATGTGCAGGACCTTGAAGCAAAGAGCTGAGTCACTAATGATCTTTGCTCATAGGTACTGTAGGTGTGAATCCATAAAAAACGGAAAAATAATGGAGAAATAAGTATAGATGGAAGAATGTATGGTGTTAAAGCTGAACAGGTTGGTTAGGCTGTATCCATGGAGGAGGACTGTGCCAGCAGTAATCAGCAAAACATCACTGCAGATCCACGTATCAGGAACCCGCAGCTCTGACAGCCAGGAGTCCAGCAGAGAATTTCAAAGAGGGAGAAGAGAGCAAAGAAGCAAAGCACAAAGTGCAAGATGAAAACAGAATAAAATAGTCTGAGTCTATGTGGCTTAAATGAAGAGATATGTTGTTTTAAATAAAAAGCAGAAACAGTGAACACTTGATGAGAAAATACTTCTTGACAGTGAAGCTTAAGGAGAGGAATGGAAAAACTGAGTTTATGTGTGTTGCTTCAGTAAGCAGGAAGCACCATTCAGTGTCATATTTGAATGCTTGAGTACCACCTTAGCAAGATTTTTCAATTTAATGGATGGTATAATAAATTAAAACAAAGACTGACTAAAAAAAGACAACAAGAGAAAGAAGCCCAAAACAATATTATCCAGAGATGTCATCATTTATTGTATTACCATTATAAGAAAGAAAGAAAGAGTTTGATTTTAAAATTTCCTTTATTTCACACTCCAACAGTCACAAAAAACAAACAAAAAAAAACAATAAATAAAGAAAATCAAAAACCAAAACTTAAAGATTCTTCATCCAGCAAACACAAAACATCATTAATACCCCACTTACTTACAAAACCATCTAGGTTCTTCGTCAAACTAAAAAACTGAAATTCCACACGAACTCTAGCAACAACCAGTCCCTGAAATAAAACACAAGCATCATCCGTTTGTCCATTAATTTTGTTCTTTCTTGTTCTTTCTTAAGGGGGAGTTTGTACAGGGACCGCCAACAGCCTCTCGGGGAAGAGATGGCGTCAAAAAACCCAGTCCACCTTGACACCCTCACTTCAGCCAAAGAGCGTAAATTCAGAACTTTCACACATGTTATACAAGACTTTCTTACCCAAGCCTTCAAAACAACCTAAAGGTGAATTTTGGAGAGACAGTCGCTTCTCTGGTTCATCCTGCCACTGATCCACTGCAGGAGACACAATTAAAGAAGAAAACAGATACTCATACTCATCATCCCATTGATCATACAGACTACTATTAACAGCAAACACTCTAATAGATTTTGACAGAGAAGCACAGACTTCTTCTTTCAGTCTTAACACAAATCTATGGGATCGCACTTGTAGACTCTCCATAAGACTGGACACAGACAGTTTCATTAGATGGCCCAGCTTCACACAGCCTTCCTCTCTCATTTTGGATCTCAACGTAACAGACGAGAGCAGCTGCGACAAGAAAAAGCTGTTTTCAAACAAAGGTTCTTCAAAAATCCACATCCCTGGTGTTGTATCATCCTTTCTTTCAAAGGTGAGGATATGCCAAGCGTTCAAAACTGATTGGTAAAAAGGAGTACTACCAGTTAGGTCCAAAGATCTTTTCCGCATCAAAAAAAGAGATGTTTATCATAACCAATACGTCCTGCTTTCCTTAGCATAAAATGCGCAGTATCCATCCATGGTAGTCCAAATCCATATAGCAGTCTCTGCAATGTTTGAAGCCTGAAAGCTGTGAAGTTATGTCTATGAGTCTTTGTCCTCCCTCCTCCACTGGTAGGTACAAAGCTGCAGCTCTCACCCAGTGTCGTCCAGACCAGAAGAAATCCACTAGAATCTTTTGAAGACGTTGTATGAGGGAAGATGGTGGTGTTAGCACAGTCAGTGTATGCCATAGAGCCGAAGCAACCAAGTTATTAACTACCTGAACCATTCCCCTATAGGACCACACTCTCTCTACAACACCCTCCCAATTAAAAAAAAAATATCTGTCCCCAAAAACACATCCAAAAATTTTAAACCGTCCTCAACCCAATGAATATTACCCGTTAGTATAGGGAGATTATTATTTGTCCATGAGCCAATTTCTAAAGCAGAACTTTTTTCCCAGTTTACTTTGGCTGAAGAATCTTTTTCATAAAGCTCCAAACAATGCTGAAGACCCATTACGTAATTCTGATTTTTAATAAAAATATTTATATCATCAACATAAGCAAAAACTACTAAATTTGGATGATTAAGCAAACCTGGAAGAATAACACCTGTAAGATCAGAAGGTACTTTGTGTAAAAAAGGTTTAACAGCAATAGAGTACAACTGCCCAGATATGGGACAGCCTTGTCGAATGCCTCTCTGAACCTTGATAGGACAACTTAATCCTCCCCTGACTTTAAAAACACTAAACACTTCATTATATAATAAACCCAATAAAGAAATAAACCCTTCACCAAATCCAAAAGCTCTTAATGTAGAAAAAAGAAAACAATGATCAATCCTATCAAAAGCCTTTTCTTGATCTAAAGCAGGGGTCGGCAACCCAAAATGATGAAAGAGCCATATTGGACCAAAAAAACAAAAATGTCTGGAGCCGCAAAAAATTAAAAGCCTTATATAAACCTTATAATGAAGGCAACGCATGCTGTATGTATCTATATTAGCCTATCTGATAGGCTAATATAGCTAATATAGCTGCTTCAGAGTCGGGCCAGCCGGACTGGCCCTGCTTCGTGGGCGGAGCAAGCTTAGCTCCTGTTCACTCATTGGTTGTGGGTGTGACCAGATGCAAGCATAAAGAGCGAATGGTAGGAATATAAACAACAGCGTTAGCTTACCCTGCAACGTTTCTGCCTCTGTCCCCCAGCTGAAGGCGCTGTAAAGCCTGAAATCTCCGGCGGATAACAGCCGTCCTACTCCGACACGAGGAGGCGTTCCTCTGCTACCGACCAAACTGGCCGGTGTGAACAGGATGCATCCTTTATAGAGCCGAGCAGAGTAGAGTGGAGTAGAGCCGGACTTCTGAATTAGGGTCCATGTAAAAGAGGCATATATTTAAACAAAAAATATATTTCTCTCCCCCATCTTTTTCCATTTTCAAACATTTTTGAAAAAGCTCCAGGGAGCCGCTAGGGCAGCGCCAAAGAGCTGCATGCGGCTCTAGAGCCGCGGGTTGCCTACCCCTGATCTAAAGAAATAATACCAACATCAATTTTATAAAGTTTACAAGTATCAAACAAGTCTCTTAAAAGAAAAAGATTGTCCTTGATGGATCTCCCAGGAACACAATATGCTTGATCTCTGTGTATAATAAGTTCAAGAACATTTTTCAGCCTATTTGAAAGCACTTTAGAAAATAACTTATAATTCACACAAAGGAGGGAAACGGGTCTCCAGTTTTTCAGCAGAGTCAAGTCTCCTTTTTTTGGAAGTAGGGACAGAACAGCTTGTCGACTGGATGTTAGCAAGATACCCGTTGATGTGCACTCCTGCAGCACCTCCCACAAGTCCTCTCCCAACAACCTCCAAAAATGTTTATAAAAGTCTGCAGGTAAAACATCCAGACCTGGACTCTTGCCAGGAGCCATTTGTCAAACAGCAACAGTCAGTTCTTCCAATGAAACTCCAGCGTCCAGAATTGCCCGATCTGCAGTGGTAAGCTGAGGAAGACCATCCAGCAGGGCCTCCATACAGATTTGTTACAGGTCTGCTTCCTAAAAAGGTCACTGTAAACCGCCACAGCATGCTTCTTCAGGGCACCCGGATCAGTAGTCAGAGTCCCATCTGGAAGCCGGAGGCAAACTAACTGTTTTGTCTGACTAATGTTTCTACCAAATAAAAAAGAAAGCTGTAGGAGCATCCATGTCCTTGATCATGGCAAACATTGACCGAACTAAAGCCCCTTTTGCCCTCTCATGTAAAAAACAACTTAACTTATCTTTCTTTTGTTTAAGCTGGTCATTATTAGTAACATCTGTTAATAGATTGTTTTCTAACTGTTTTATTTCATTTTCTCAATTTTGAATCACATTCTTAATTTTAGCTGTAGAGTAACTTGCATATTGTTGACAAATAACTCTTATCTGAGTCTTTCCAACCTCCCACCAATCAGTTAAAGATGTAAACGCTAATTTTCTTTCCTTCCAAAGCTGACAAAAACTACTAAAACTTTGACAAAAAAAGTGTCTTGAAGCAGTTTGGTGTTAAAATGCCAATACGATCTGCATCTAGTGGTGTCTGAAACAAGAAAAGCCAAGTAAACTAAATGATGATCAGAAAAACCAACTGGACAAATTAAACAACTGGATAGTCTATTTCTGTGATTTTTTGAGATATAAAATCTGTCCAACCTAGCCCCACTCACTGCCCCATCCTTAACTTTTACCCACGTATACCGTTTAGTCTGAGGGTGTTTAATCCTGCAAGCATCAACAAAATTAAACTCTGATATCACCTGAGCTAATTTAAGAGATGATGGAAACTGAGGTTCCTCTCCTGTTCTATTTCATTTCAGTGAACCTGTAACCATGTGACTACAACCCTCGGGTCAGGAGCATTATGCCAAATTAATCACACCTGTGGGTGCGCGTCCCACCCTATATGAATGAGGCGCGTGCACACACTCACCCTCTTTCTATCCTCCTGGTCACTGAGAGCTTGTGCCGGTTTGTGTTGGTTTTTCACCATTTACTCACGTTTAAGCGCTGATTTGGGCTGCTGGTTTTCCCTGGCACCCCTCTGGCGTTCCGTGAGTCTTCGACTGTTGTTTGTGAGTATTTTCCACTCCCGTTTTTCTCCTGGACCAACTTTTTCCGAGGCTGTTTGTAGCCTCTGTGTTTTGTTGTGCTAACGTTGCTCTACTCATAGTAGAAGCTGCGTCGTGCCACTAAGGGTGCGCCTTCGCCGCCCCTGGCCGGGAGTGGTATTGCAATTGTGTATTGAGGTTTGCTCTTCTCATTCTTTGATTAATGAGCAATGTTTCATACATGTTTTGATCGTGTTTTTTGATTGATTAATTATTTTTCTCTTTGTTTGCTAAGGCAACAGGGGAAAAAGAGAAGAGCCCAAAAAAAAAAAAAAA
>NC_051437.1:2354363-2367023 GCF_001649575.2 Kryptolebias marmoratus | reverse complement strand
AAGCTGCGTCGTACCACTAAGGGTGCGCCTTCGCCGCCCCTGGCCGGGAGTGGTATTGCAATTGTGTATTGAGGTTTGCTCTTCTCATTCTTTGATTAATGAGCAATGTTTCATACATGTTTTGATCGTGTTTTTTGATTGATTAATTATTTTTCTCTTTGTTTGCTAAGGCAACAGGGGAAAAAAGAGAAGAGCCCAAAAAAAAAAAAAAAAAAATTTTTGTTTTATGTGGTTTAAGATGGCTTCAGAGCCAGACAATGACCACATGGATGATGTCACGGGAGAGTCTCTTCCCCCTGCTCAAGATCCAGCTCTTCCTTGCAAGGCATTGCAGAAGTCTGGAGGAAAGAGGACGCTGAGCCAGGTTTATGATCCCAGAGTGGATCTTATGCAGAAGCAACTGGAGGAAATGCGTAAGACCATGGATATCATGGCTGCAGCACAGCAACGACTGCTGGAGAACCAGGCTCCCCAGCGCACGTACCATCACCCCGATGCTGTCTCTTTGGCAGCCTCAGGTAATTTGGATAAGACCAACAGCTCTGGCTGTGGCTCCTCTGCTTTGCTAGATGGCTTTGAAGATCCAGATGAGGACCTGGGTGAATGTCTGGCTGAGGCATGTGATTTCTCTTTGGAAGCCCTACTTGTCCGGGCGGCTGCAGCTGCAGGTCTTCCTGCTCCGCCATCTCCACCCAGGGCTTCTGCATTAGATCGGGGCCCTGGCCGCCATGGCCACACCCTTTTGCCAGTGTATGGGGACTTTGTAGCGCGCCTACAAGAGTCCTGGGCACAGCCGAAAGAGGCCACAGCTCCCCGCTCGGCACTTAGCGTGTTGCACGGTGCAGCTGAGCATGGCCTGGATGGGGTCTCACGGATTGGACCTTCGTTTGCACTCCTTGCTGGGGCTTTCCCCACAGGAAAAGTTGCTCGCCACCCTAATAAAAAGTGCAGAGCCACTGATGGGCTGGTGGTGAAGTCCTATCAGTCTGCTGCCATGGCATCTAGGCTAGCAAATACTAATGCCCTCCTGCTGGTGTATCTGGAGGGTCTGATTCGGGACCTGGAATCCAAGAGCCTAACTGATCTGCTTCCTGAGATGACCAAAGTGATGGACACGGTAATACAGGGGGCTAGTGCACAGGCCAAAGTCCTTGGTAATTCTATGGCCCAACTCACATTGGCTAGGCGCCATATTTGGCTTAGCCAAACAGGTTTGGCTGAAGCTGAGCAAGCTGCTGTTATGGGGACCAGTATCTCTCCTGGCCAGGTGTTTGGCCCAGCAGCCGAAGCAGCTTTGGATGAAGCCCAGAAAGTAAGGCTGCGAAACCAGTCTATTCGGCGGCAGCGACCGTTTAGACCGGTTTCCCGGGTTGCCTCAGAGAGACGTGTGAGCATCCAGAGACCTGACTCAGTTGGGCAGAGCTCATCTCAGGATTCTCGGGGAGGTAGACAGACCTACCAACAGGGACGTCCGCGGCCACATCCACGCTCCCGGGAGCGTGGTGGTCGGGGAGGGCCGAAGTCCACTCAGCGGCCCTGACGCCGCACATCGGCTGGCGTCAGCTTTTTCCAGCACCCATCTCAGTGCTTGGCGCCAGTGCACCTCATGCCCATGGGTGCTGCAGACTTTAGAGTGGGGCTATCGTCTGCAGTTCAAGCTCCACGCTCCACGCTTTCGGGGCGTTTTGGAAACAAAAGTAAGGGACAGTTCTCTTTCTGCAATTCTTGCCAAGGAGATCTCTACCTTACTATCCAAAGGGGCAATACGCCCCTTGTGTCTGGAAGAGGAAAAGCGGGGGTTTTATTCCCCCTACTTCCTTGTCCCAAAGCGGACAGGTGGATTCCGTCCCATTCTCGACTTGAGACAGCTAAACAAATTCCTCAAAGTGCTCCCTTTCCGAATGCTGCAGCTCAGGGCTCTGTTTCAGGCCATTCGAGACGGCGACTGGTTCACAACTGTGGACCTTCGCGATGCCTATTTTCACATTCCCATACACCCAGACCATCGGTGCTTCCTGAGGTTCGCTTTTCAGGGTGTGGCGTACGAATACAGCGTCCTTCCATTCGGTCTCTCCCTGTCACCACGAACATTCACAAAGTGCATGGATGCTGCACTTATACCACTGAGGCGGAGGGGCATCCGCGTGCTCAATTATTTGGACGATTGGCTAGTGTGTGCCCCATCTTTGAGCCTGGCCAACGAACACACAGCGGCTGTGTTAGCACATCTGACTTCTCTCGGTCTGCATCTAAATGCAGAAAAGAGCCACCTAGTACCAGGCAGGTCAGTCGAGTATCTTGGACTTCTCCTGAACTCAGACACAATGAGAGCCTGTCTCACACACAAGCGGGTGTCTGCCATAGAGGAATGCATCGCAAGTTGTCTTGCTCAGCGCACTGTGTCTGCTCAGCAGTGCCAGAGACTGCTGGGTCTGTTTGCCGCAGCAGCCCAGGCCGTGCCCCTGGGACTGCTGCACACGCGGCCACTACAGCATTGGTTCGCCTGCCAGAAGGTCTTTCTGCCCAAAGACAGAATAAGACAGCTTACACTTTCTCGCAAGTGCCTCAAAGTCCTTGCCTGGTGGGGGAGCTCAAGTGCCGTTGTGGAAGGTGTTCCTCTGGGCCTAGGGGGAGCCAGAGTAACTGTGACCACAGATGCCTCCCAAACAGGCTGGGGCGCTGTCTGGGAGGGCAGATCTGCCCGGGGCATTTGGGACCCTGTCCATCAGGCATGGCACATCAACCTCCTCGAGATGGAGGCTGTTCATTTGGCCCTAAAACACTTCCTCCCAGCTATGAGGGGCAGGCAGGTAATGGTGAGGACAGACAACACGGCTGTGGTGTCCTACATCAATCGCCAAGGTGGACTGAAATCTCCAACCTTACACGCCAGAGCACGCCGCCTGCTCCTGTGGGCTCAGACAGAGGGCATGTCTCTGAGGGCCTTTTACCTTCCCGGTCCTCTGAATACAGCAGCCGATCTACTCTCAAGGGGGGCACCTCATCCCGGGGAGTGGCGCCTTCACTCAGGGGTGGTCAGTCAGATTTGGGACCGCTTTGGTCAGGCCACAGTGGACCTCTTTGCCACAGAGGACAATACTCATTGTCCCCTGTGGTTTTCAATGCATTGCCTCCCAGGGCCACTAGGGACAGATGCCCTGAGCCTTCCTTGGCCTCATGCCACACTCTATGCGTTCCCTCCACTTCCTCTCCTGCCAGCCTTGCTCAGCAGAGTGAGGTTGTCTCGAGCCCGGGTGCTCCTGGTGGCTCCATGTTGGCCACAGAGGCCCTGGATGGCCGAGATCTACGAGATGTTGGACGGACAACCATGGCGTCTGCCAATCAGAGCAGACTTACTCTCTCAGGCACAGGGCAAGATATGGCATCCTCGACCCGAAGCCCTGAGTCTTCATGTGTGGCCCTTGAACGGCAGCACTGGCATTCTTTGGGCCTGAGTGGGAAGGTGGTTGACACCCTGCAGGCCTCACGAGCCCCCTCCACTCAACGGCTCTATAGTGTTAGGTGGAAGGTGTTTAGTGAGTGGTGTCAGGACAAGGGTGAGGACCCTTTATCCTGTGATATGCCTGTAGTGCTTTCCTTCCTTCAGCACCTTCTTGACCAAGAGAGGTCAGAGTCGACTATCAGGGGTTATCTTGCAGCAATTTCCACCGTTCATGGCCGGTGTGATGGGTTGACTCCTGGGGCACACCCCCTTGCAACTCAGTTTTTGAAGGGTGTGAGGAGGCGATGCCCTACAAAGAGGCTTTTGCTCCCGTCTTGGGATCTTGAGGTGGTCCTCAAGGCACTCTGTCTGCCTCCATTTGAGCCCTTACACTGTCTCGATCTTCATCTTCTCAGTCTGAAGACAGTCTTTCTGATTGCTATTACATCAGCGAAGAGAGTGAGTGAGCTGGCTGCTCTCTCTGTTAGTGCAGGGTGTCTTCGTTTTGGGGATGAAGAAAAGACAGTGTTTCTTCTACCAAACCCTGCTTTCCAGCCCAAAGTATTGCCTAAGAACTTTGTGGCCAGGCCCCTGGTGCTGGAATCGTTCCATCCACCACCACACCATTCTGCAGAAGATGAAAGGCTCCACTCTGTGTGTCCTGTGAGGGCCCTGAAGGCATACATAGCCCGTACGCAGTCCCATCGCACAGCAGACAACCTCTTTGTGTCTTATGGAGAAACTACATTAGGTAGGCCTGTTGGCAGACAACGTCTGTCCCACTGGATAGTTGACCTCATTGCACTTGCCTATGCTGAAGCGGGACAACCTCCCCCATCACGAGTGGTTGCCCACTCTACTCGCGGCATGGCTACATCTTGGGCGCTGTTTAGGGGTGCACCTTTGGAGGAGGTGTGCAGTGCTGCTGGTTGGGCATCTTCCTCAACCTTCACCAGATTTTACAGGCTGAATCTGCCTGCATCTTCCATCCCCTCCACTGTTCTCGGGGCTGCGATGGATTGATGACACTTTGAGTTTAAGCCTTAGTACTGGGCCTCCATTGCTATGGAGCCCTGTGTGTTCTGGGACACCTTTTGTTGTACATATGTTTATTGCCCAGAAAACATGTTTATGTTTATAAAGGTTTTTCAATTGTGATTGAATTTCTCTATTGTGGTCTGTTCTGTTTAGACAGTTACCCACTGTACATACCTGTTGGGTGCCAATTCACCCTCTTCATGACTAATTTGGTATACTGTTGTCACATGGTTACAGGTTCACTGAAATGAAATAGAACGATTGTTTACGAATGTAAACACGGTTCTATGAATGAAAGTGAACCTGTAACCGTTTAGGTCATGCAGATGGTTAATTGGCTGGGGTTCCCCAGTCGGTAGAAAGAGGGTGAGTGTGTGCACGCGCCTCATTCATATAGGGTGGGACGCGCACCCACAGGTGTGATTAATTTGGCATAATGCTCCTGACCCGAGGGTTGTAGTCACATGGTTACAGGTTCACTTTCATTCATAGAACCGTGTTTACATTCGTAAACAATCGTTCTATCTGTTGTGAAAGTGATAGTGCAGTTCCAATCCCCACCCATCATGACACACTCATTTTGATTAGCCTGCTGTAAAAAATGATGTATTTCCTCAAAAATCTTAAGCCTGTTATCCCCCTGGTTTGATGCATAAACATTGATAAAACAAAAAGAGAAACTTTCTATTTCTCCTCTAATCACCAGGATCCTTCCTGGAAATTGTGTTAAGAAACAATTTTAAAATCCAAACCTGGTGAAAATAAAGTTGCTACCCCAGCAGATGACCTAGTCCTATGAGACAAAAAATATTTCCCTTTCCAGCTCATACCTCACTCTACTTCATTTTCATGATCTGTGTGTCTCTTGTAAAAATACAACATCAAGCTTCTTTTGATTAATCATCTCTAAACTAACCATCTTTTTATGTGGATCCCTCCCGCCATTGATATTTAATGATCCCACCTTAAAACCACCCAGTGTACGATAATCATAGTCTCATTTTTGAACTTTTACCGGTTTTGAACCTTTTCTTTTATTTGCTTGTATCTGTCTCTGGACATTTGTCATATGTTTAAACAGAACCATTTCTTTTCATCAAGCATTTCCAAACCGACTATTTTCTGTACCATCAATGTACTTTTGATAAATTTTTCAGCATCGGGAAAATAATCAAGAATTTTTACATGTTTTCCAAACATTTCATCCAGAAAAACATTAATCTTGCCAAGGACCACAGTTAGTCGTGAGAACGGCACCGAGAACCAGACACGGAGACAGCGTAAAAGGTAAGTGTTTTTATTTACAGGTGGAGTATTGGAACACCAAGGAGGATCTGCAACAACATGAAGGAGCAAGGTGAGTCTCAGGTACAGGTCGGTTAGTTTGAGCAAGGCGAGATTCTTGAGAGTAATAATCTTTGTCTTACAGATCCGATGTGGCGGCACGGCGTGGAGGCGAAGCAGGCTGAAACAGAGGTGATCCAATATGAAGAGGAGTCTAGTAATCCAGGAGCAGGTAAGTTCACCAGGCAGGTTGCAAAGGTAAGTTCCAGGTATACAAAACAGCAAGCAAAAAGGCAGCATAACCTGAAGCAAAGGATAAGCACAAAAAACTAGGTTAATGTAACCATAGGCCTAATAACAGGGCTTAAAAGGCTGAGGCTCTAACCCATAAGACATGATGCTCCAGCGAAGATCTGGAACCAACTGGAGGCTTAAATACTGGTGCTGCTCATTAGGTGGAATCTGCTTCAGCTGGGAAGGAAAGATTAACGGTACTGCCAGCAGGGCGGAGGCAAAACTCCAGATCCCCACAAATCTCCTCCAGAGTGTACAAGTCACCACTAGATGAGATGTGATAGAAACACTATCTGAGTCACTGTCATACTCCATTTCTTCTGCCTGTGCTGTTTCAGCTGCAGCCTGGGCCGCTGCACCCTCACCTGCAGACAGCTCTGCTGCCACATCAGCAACAGAGTTAGGATCAGCCATCTGACCTACTTCAGTGTCAAGATTAACACAGTTTGGGGAATCTTTAGAAACATTAATTCCAGTTATCTCAGTGTCCTCCCTTACAGGCTGTTTATCCTGACCGCTGCTTCCCTCCCTGGCATCAAAGACAGTTGATGGGGGATACGCCCCCTCCTCCAAAGTCCGAAGAGCATCAGCCATCATCACTGTCTCCGCACCTCGATTTATCTCAATCTGCGCTTTTGTGTTTTTGTGCAGGCAAACGGCCCATTTATGCCCAACATCCCCAAACTCAAAACATTTCATGTTTCCGGTGTTGGCATAAACCATATAGGATCCTTCTTCATATTTTACTCTAAAAGAGACTTCTAACGTGGCAGAGTTTAGGAACATAAAAACCTGCCTCCTGAAGGACTGAACGTGTTTCAGCTTATCATGTTTACATCCCAAACCAACAGTTTTAAAACCACTCGCAAGTTTTCCAAAACGCTGGAGCTCTTTCTCTAACAATTCATTAGGAATAAAAGGCGGCACACCTGAAATAGTAACCCGGGTGGAGGGCACCGCAAGTGGTGAAACCTGGAGGTACTCTCCACCTATTGTCACCCCACTGACAATCAGCTGAGTCACAAAACGCTCCTCTTTCGAAAAAAATCACCACTCCCTTATTCATTCGCAAAGCATACACCAAATTAATCAAATATTTTAAAAAAATCAAATAAAAAATCCTTTATTAATCCCAACGGGAAAATAAATGTTCTTGTAGCTCATAATCCTGGATTCGTTAAACAGTTGTTATAAATGATGATTACTGTAGGCAGAAAGAATCTCTTGTAGCAGTCTGTCCGATGTGTCCTCGGCCCTGGTGTCCTCAAAGAACCCCACCAGGTGAGCCTCGCTGGCCGCCTGCAGAGCCAAGATGGCCGAGCTCTGGAAACACAGGTCGGTCTTGAATTCCTGGGTGATCTTCCAGACCAGGCGCTGGGAGGGCAACTTCCAGATGAGCAGCTTGATGGACTTCTGGTAGTGGTGGATCTCCCTGAGATTCACGGTACTGGGCCTGTAGCGGTGAGGCTTCTTCACTCGGCTGGTGGCCGGCGTGTTCCTGCGGGCAGCTTTGGTGGTGAGCTGCTTCCTGGGAGCTTTACCTCCAGTGGATTTACGGGCAGTCTGCTTGGTTCTGGTCATGACTGGACTTCAGGGTTCTCCACGTTCAACACTGAAGAGTAAAAAATGTTAATTAGCTTCTCCTGATTGTGGAAAAAAAGCCACCTTGTTGTTATTGTTACGCATCATAACAACAAGTCCAAAAGCAAAAAGGTTTCAGTAACAATGCTTCCAGCTGCACAGCATTCATTACCAGAGGAAATAATCATCAAAAAAAGTGAAAAATTATTATTTACCACCCATAATGTGATTTATCAAATATGAAATTGATTGCAGGTGTTGTTTTTTGCGTCTATATTTATAACGTCTGAAAGGCAGGTGAAAACTGACATGCAAAGATGGCAGCTGTAATTGTGAGGAGAAGGAGGCATGGATACAATGACAGACGATGGTGAGAGGAAAATCTACCATACGTGTGTCAACATTTTTGGAATCGGAAATTAAAATTGTAGAAACATATTGTCTATTGAGCAATGCTATTGTTGAGCTGCTGGATAGAGATATAATACCTGACTTCTCGTCAAACTCAAAGTGACAGATCTGACCCCTCCATGACCCTGACCTCTTCATGACCCCCCTCCCCCCAACACACACACACACTTCATCCCCACACACACGTAGACAGCCTTAGTTCCTTCCATAAATGCACACGCATGTTCAGTTGTAATAATTACCTTTGAGAATATCTTATCCAATTAAAAAAGAGGGAGGGTTTTCTATTCCTTTAAAATGTTCCTAGCCAAACTCTCTCTTCAATATCTGCTGGTGTCGATCTGTTCAGAGATGGCTAGAGTAAAAGGTGTCAGGCATAAGTATCCTGAGGTTTCTACTACCAACGCTGAAGGGCCATCTACTGGGCAATCTTCAACTTTGACCACCTTGGACAAGAAACCTCCAACTCTGGTGGTTGATGGATCATCTACTGTGGGAGGTAAGGCATTTGCTGCCTTCCTGGCAAATAACACCGCCCTTGTCTGCAAAACTCTGATATCCATCTATCAACATTCTGACTGCGCAGCTGACGTCCCACGGAAAAGTACGTTTTACCTGTGAAGAGCGCAATTACCTCCACCAAATTTGCGCACCAGGAGTGGTCTTTAGATGTGCACGGTTTCAGCGGTGCATGGGCTACATTTTCAATTATGAGAAAGGTGAACTAAGTCTGTATCAGCTGGAAGGAGGTGAGAAACCGTGGCCATTATCTCCTGTCGGAGGGCTCGTATACAAAGACTTGGCTGTACTCAGACTGATGGTACCACGTAATACTTACATCGCCCGTTGAGAAGAAGAATATGGAATCTCATGGCCAGTTGCAAAATGAGCCAAAAGTTGTTGTTTTTTTTACAAGCAATCCTGAAATCCTGAGAAAAAGATACTCTTCATTGTAACTTGGCAGGCAAAATACAGCCTCTCCAGTCGCTACTTTTTTTCGGGTGAGCATGCGAGAGGCTGACCCCTCCGACCTCTTGTCCTGTATTCTGACTGTGGTGTAGTCAGGACTCTGCTGGCTCTTCCAGTGGGCATGTGGACAAGGAAAATGGATGAAATTGGTGAGCAAATTTCCAGCCTCTTTCGCAGGTGCTGCTGCTGTGCTGACATTCTGACAGTGAAAAGAACCCTAAACTTTTAAACTCCACCTCAAAAGCCGCACTTCCAAACCCCTCCCTCTACAATATATAAGCAGACGGTTGTAGAATCTCTGCTAAAGATCTTACCGCTTCGACTCAACATAGATGAGAAAATGACGGGTCAGGAGACGCAAACAACTCTGACAGCATGCTGGGGAATTTTTAACCAGCATGAAAATGCACTGAGCCCACCAAGCCCTCCCGCATTGCCAGAAGGATACAACATGGGCCCTTACTGTCCCCCTTCTCCGATACTGAATTCTTCCTCATCTTACACATCGTTCGCACCTTCTCTCATTAAGGTTTTACAGGCAGTCGCTCTGGGTTCTTCAAGGAGACCATTGTCGACCTTTGCCAAGAAGGCAGGCACCTTTCAGCTCCCCCTCCTCAAGATCAGGGGGATGAAATTGACAGAGTGGTCTCCTCGATGTTGGTCAAGACTGTGGAATCTGCTCTCCTTCACCTGTTAAATGTTACTATTTTGAAGTATCTGCAAGAAATTTGCTACGGCTATATTAGGGCTGAGCGAGTACACCACTATCTGTATTTGTTCAACCATCTAAATTATCTGTATCCATATCTGTACTCGGAGTGGGCGGGGCCGAGTCCAACACGACTGAGATGAGAATCAGTGCCTCCAAATCCGAGGCCATGGTCTTGAGCCAGAAAAGGGTAGATTGCCTTCTCTGGGTTGGGGAAGATGTCCTGCCCCAAGTGGAGGAGTTTGAGTATCTCGGGGTCAGTATCAGCTCCGGTGGATGGAGAGTTGAGCAGCCACTGTCTTTAGATGTACTCACCATTTGCCATCTTACGTTTAAAGTGAGATTTGGAGAAGAGCCACTTTTGATGCTTGTACACCCGTTCTGAGGCTTGAAAACTAACATTCATATTTTGACAACTCCCCACTCAGCCCAGTAAGCCCACACAGACTTGTCAATTCCCCTCCAATGCGCAGGATCGGTACTGTACGGATCCATAGTTCTCATTCCATCTGCAGAAGAAGATCCCGCTTCCACTGCCTTTGACTCCACAGGTGCCAGGTCAGCCACAGATTCAGCCACGGTTAAAGGTTCTGGCGGGATCGTAGTGCCGGTGTTAGCAAAGCTAAGGTTGAGGAGTGGAGAGGAATGACGGTTCTGCTCCATCTCTGCTAACAGGTTTTAAAAAGGCTGTCAGCTTGGGCATTTTATTTATCACCTCTTTTTCGCAATCCTCTTTTTCGTTTCTTTTCTTTCTTTTCTGCGCTCCACTGTTATATTATCTGTTGTCTGCCATTGTCAGAAAATATTCACTGATGGTCCTCCCCAACACGTAAGATGTGTCAAACATAGACCAATAATAATCCAGTATTTATGATAGACGTTTGCCAGAACAAATTATAGCATTTTTCAACGGTGCCGTCAAAATCATCTTAGTCAATGATAAAATTCTGACTATTCATTCACAAAAACATAAAACATCCTTTGGGGCCCTCAAAAGGCCAGGGCCCTGGGCTGAAGCCCAGGTAAGCCCATGCTAAAGTCCGGGCTTGTTGTCGACCACTGCAATGTCCGGTTGGTTAGCAATCACCTGTTTGTCAGTCTGGAACTGGAAGTATCCCACAGTATCTTAGCCCAGCCATTCTCCACCATCCTTGGAGGAGTCTCCCACTTTGACTGTGGGACTTCCTATCAATAGTCCATAAAGATGTTCCTGTACACTATTCCAGCCACTTGGTTATGACATTCCATGTACACTTTGACTGCCTGCATCTTACACCCTGCTACTATGTGCTGGACTGTCTCAGGGGCATCTTTGCACAGCCTGCATCTTGGGTCCTCTTTGGTATAATAGACCCCAGCCTCTATAGCTCTTTTACTGAGGGCCTGTTACTGTGCTGCCATGATTAGTGCCTCTGTGCTGTCCTTCAGTCCAGCCCTTTCTAGCCACTGGTACGATTTGTTGATATCAGCCACTTCCTCAATCTGGAGCTTTCATGACTTGATGTTCTCCTTTGACCAGGTTATTACACCAGCAGGGTATCTGATGATTGGCACCACATATGTGTTGATGGCTTGGACTTTTTTATTACCATTCAGCTGGCTCTTCAGGTCCTGCCTTACTCTCTGTAGGTATTTGGTTGTGGCTGATTTCCTTGCGACCTCATCCTGGTTGCCATTTATCTGCAGGATTCTGAGGTACTTGTAGCTGTTGTGGACATCTACAATGTTGCCTTTAGGTAGTTTGACCCCTTCAGTTGTGATCACGTTGCTTCTCTTGGAGACCATTCAGCTTCACTTATCAAGTTCTACCCACATACCAATGTCCTTGCTTATATTATATATATATATATATATATATATATATATATATATATATATATATATATATATATATATATATATATATATATATATATATATATATAATAGGCCGCTTCAGAAACCTCTGTTTGCGTCGAACCCTCAGGTTTCACTTCTTCCAAGCGTTCGGTTTCGTCCTGCGACTCGACAGAAACGACACCGATGCAGGGAGGAAAAAAAAACCCGACAGGAAGGAAACAGCTGAAGTGAGAACAGTGACGAGAAATTAAGAGTCACAACTTCAGGATCTGCTGCAACAACAAACACCTTCATGTTTGTCGTCTGAAGCGACACCCGGGAAACATTTCCCCCACAATCAGAAACGGCAGGCGATCATGTAGTTACCTGCTCGTCTGCCTGTTAGCGTAATATCTGCTGAAATACTGGATGGATTTTAATGAAACTCAAGATCGGGGTGAGAAATCCTGGATTATGTTTCACTGGTTTCTCTGCTCCAACACACCTGATTCACCTGGTTCTGTTAATCCTCCATTGATTTAAACCAGGTGTGTTGGAGCAGAGGAACAATAAAACCTGCAGTACCAGGACTGCCCACCCCTGGACTAGATATACGTTTAAAACGGATATTTTCATGAATCTGCTCTTTATTCTCAGGTTCCACAGAGGCTGGTGTCAGATCTCAGCCATCCGGGACACGGCTGATCCTACGAGGTGTTTTTTTTATTTTATTTTAAAGAAAAAATGGCCCGCCGGGCTCCTTTATTTCTCGTTTCTCAGCTCTGGCTGGAGAACGTCACGCAGCTCAAAGCCTCTCAGATGACGGGAAACCAAACGCCTTCAACAAGAAGAAAAGGAGTCCAGCCGCTCGGTTTTTAATTCTCAGGATCTGAACCGAAGTTCTTCTTTTCAGGTTTATAAGGAACGCTAAAAGTACTTTAAACTGGTTACAAAACTCTTTATTTTTCAGGAAATACTTGAAATAATTTAACTTCGTTTCACCACGTATAAAAACATTTTTGTTTGTTTTTTTGAAGCAGGTTTGAAAGACAGATTCATGCATTTGTTTCGTCAGGTCTAAAATAGGGAAGAACCGTGTTCCTTTTTTTAATTT
>NC_051437.1:2352372-2354245 GCF_001649575.2 Kryptolebias marmoratus | reverse complement strand
TATATATATATATATATATATATATATATATATATATATATATATATATATATATATTATTTTTTTTCTAATTATACAGAGTCTGGGAGGAAGCGAAACTGCCACAGTTTTGGAAGGAAGCCATAGTAGTACCAATATGGAAACTAGGAAAATAATGATACAAACTACAGAACTATAGACTAATAGTTTTAGAGAGCTCAACTAGCATTGATTTATTGGACAGACTTAAAAAGACAGGAACAAAACCATCCAACACAAGAAGTACTAAAACCTAGCTGGGAAAAAGAAAAAAAACTAACAAGATGCTTTGGTTGGATCATAAATCAGAACAGAACAACAGAAATTCAAATCAATCATCCTAATGTCAGACAAATACTACCATTGTCAGTAATACAAACTTGGATACTCCCAGATTTAATAGTAGACCTAAAATTATTAGAAAAGAGGAGTATAAATAAAAATGGTATCAGTTCAGATACAATTATAAAATACATTATCCAGTATTATGGATATCAAAAAATATATACAGATGAATCAAATAATACATCGCATTGGGGCAGCATTCATTGTTCCTCAGTTGGAGGAATAGTAGGAAAGAAGATACAAAGGAGAAATGGTGGCAATACTACTTGCTCTTTAACAGACCTAATATAACAACAACAATAATAATAATAATATGTTCAGAATCAAGTTCAATAATTTCAAACAATAGTTATTCAGAAAGAACCCCATACATTTGGTAAAACTTCAACAAACATTATACAGAGTTGATATGATGGGAGTAACTATTGCATTCTTATGGATACCAGCCTATATTGGCATAAGAGGGAATGAAACAGCAAATAAAGTTGCAAAAGTAGCTACCAGAAACATCTTAGTTAACATAGATATCAAATTCAGTCAAACAGAAGTAAAAGACAGTATGGAAGTAAAGCACAAAATGAGCAAAAAATGGCAAAAACAATGGGAAGATGAAAGAAAAGTTCAATGGTTTTATAAAATACAAGAGAAAAAAGGAGAAGTGAAGACAGCTGGAAGAAACAGGGTGGAAGAAACTGTCATATTGCGTCTCAGATTTGGACACAGGATTAAACTGTAAATTATTCACAGTATGGGAACTTAATACAGGTAAAAGTGAATACTGTGTAGAAGATGAACACTGTCAGAAGTACAAAAAATAAATAATCGAGAGTTTAAGAGTCTGACTGAAATGGAAATATGTTTTGATCTCATTGAATTTTTACAAAAGAATACAATATGGGATAATTGTCAGGCATTAATGCATTACCTGAAACAGATGAATTTGCTTGAGAGGATATTGGGTGTTTTTTTTTTTGTTTGTTTGTTTGATTATTTAGTGTTCTTCCACTCCATACTTCATACCAGTTGGTGGCAGTAATGCACCAATTTGTTGTTTGCCAACTGTCAAAAAATCCAAGCATAAAAATGCTCTCAGCCATTCTGTCTGCAGCCAAAGCCTCAGTGATTCAGTGTTTCTCTCATATTTTTATGTACCAAGTTTTGACCAAGGACCTGATTCTTGACTCTGATTTTTGCCTCTTGCCTATTCCTCCTCAGACGTATAAGTCAGTTTTCCACATTGATGGTGGTGTACCTGATCAAATGCCCCACCCACCTCTGAGTTTGTCCAATTCAGTAACAGTTACTTGGTCCTTGGAGTCCATTAAACTGTCTCTGCTGACAATCAGGGGCGTCACTAGGTTTTAAGGACAAGGGGGGCTGAGCCCCCAGGAGATGCACAGGATGTGAGCAAACGTAGTGGGCGAGAACAAAATTTCTCAAACAGCTAACAAAACCTGAGTTGCTTTTCCACATTTTTGGACACATTTAACAGATACCTTACTGTGTAAAC
>NC_051437.1:2350111-2351312 GCF_001649575.2 Kryptolebias marmoratus | reverse complement strand
AGGGAAAACATGGACTGGATTTTATGTGGTGTAGGAGTACTCTATATGAACAAGTGGAATGGATTTGATAACGACGCACCAAAGAGGATCTCTACCTTACACTGTAAAGAAAAAGAAAACTGACAGATTTATGAATATATATTTGAGTTAATAATGAAATAATATATGGTTATTTATTTAAACTCATATTCTGGCCACATTATATTGAATTTTTGTAAAAAGCCCCCCTAAATCAGGCCTAGTGACGCCACTGCTGACAATAATGTTTTTCTAGGGAACAGTTTTAAATTATTTTAATCAACTTAGGTTATGATGCATTTCTGTCTTAAAAACCGTTTTACCTTCACAAAAATCACACTCCGTGACTTTGTGAATCAGAGAAATGCTGCCACTGTAGCATCTCCTAATTTAATAAGAACAACTTTTGTCCTGCTTTTACTCCTGCTATCAGGAAATGTACAACCTAATCCTAGCCCTGTGATTATTAACTTTAGTACTCCTGATAATTTCAGTTGTCAGTCATGCTTGGGCATAATTCATTTAAATGTCAGGAGCCTCCTCCCAAAAATAGATGCTGGAAAAATCTGGGTTTAGTGATGAAAACAAATATTTTTCAGAATTTTGGCTCACCAAAGCATTTTCTGATAAGGACATTGCTATTAGTAGGTAAAATGTTTTTCAATGTAATCTCCCTAGGAAAGGTGGAGTGGCTAGATACATAATTTGTTATGCGCCTGTGGCCAGTCTTTTACAGCTTTTTATAGACCCCCTATGCCTCCAACAAAACCCTCTCTTCTCTGGCATCTTTGGTGGCTGGGTGAAACACTAAATAGCTTGTTTTGGCTGGCGATACACTATTTTTTTATTGCTGCTTATCCTCATTTATTCAGGCTTTTAAGTTTTTACAGGCTGCTTTTAATATTGTTCAGTTTCATCTGTAAAAACCTAAACGGGTTTTAAATGCAGACTAAATTCAATTCAATTCAATTCAAAAATACTTTATTAATCCCAAAGGGAAATTAAATGTTGACGTAGCTCATTGAAATCAAGGAGTTATCATAGATGGTGATGGCTGTGGGCAGGAAAGATCTCCTCCGTTTTACAGCTAATCTGAAGAAGCCTTTGACTAAAGAGACTCTGTTTTCCGATGACGGTCTCATGAAGAGGATGGTCAGGGTTGTCCATGATTTCCTTGATTTTA
>NC_051437.1:2328343-2347726 GCF_001649575.2 Kryptolebias marmoratus | reverse complement strand
GATGACATCACATGCATTGTCGGCAACAGCTGAGGGTGGAATGTAAACAGCCACCAAAACAACACCGGTGAACTCTCTTGGCAAATAATATGGACGAAAACTTACTGCCAATAGTTCAATGTCAGGACTGCAGAGACGACACTTCACAGTAACATGTCCTGGGTGACACCATCTGTTGTTGAGAAGCACTGCCAAGCCACCTCCTTTCCTTTTCCTGCTACTTGTTAAATCTCGATCTGCCCGTATAGTCAGGAAGCCCGGCAGAGAGACGTTAGAGTCAGGGATATGATCCTGCAGCCATGTCTCAGTAAAACACATAATACTACATTCCCGATACTCTTGCTGGGTTCTTATCAGGGCTTGAAGTTCATCCAACTTGTTAGCTAACGATCTCACGTTGCCCATGATAATGGATGGCAGAGATGGTTTGAACTTCCTCCTTCTCGCTCTCCTCTTTGCTCCTGCTCTGGATCCACGATGCCTCCTTTTCAATTCCGCTGGGATTTCTGGCTTCAGTCGTCGTATTATTTCTGCTTCTGCAATGTTAATCAGCTGCACCTTGCTGTAAGCCACCCTGTTGCTATGGTTATGCATCATAACAAAAGAGTATAATATAAAAAGTATTGGAAAAAATCAGTCCAGCTGCACAGCATCCAAGACAAAAAGATATAGTTGTCCAAAAAAAAAAGCTATTTTCCAAAGAAAAACAAGAATGAAATTTGAAAAAAGAAAATAAATCTTAACAGAGCTACTCCAACGTGCTGCCACTCTGAGTCGGCGCAATTCTATAAATGAATATAAATGAAAAGACAATATTGATTGCATAACACATAAAAGTGACTTAGGCAGAAAATGCCTTGACTTAGGCAATTCTTCTCTTACGTATAAACACAACAGTAACATAACCAACATTGTTTTACTCTCCTAAACATAACCAAGTTATTTTATTTTTCTAACTTTAAGCAAGTTGTTTTAAATGTCTAACCTTAATGAGGTTGTTGGACTTGTCTAACCTTAACCAAAGTCCCGCTCAGGTGCTGTGTTAACTTGTTTCCACACTGTCTACTGATGAGGCAGGTTATCATAGTACTGGTGGACCACTCTTGGTAGTACTGGTTTCTGTCAGGATTCAGAGTCTTTTCTATAGGAGCAGTTCGGCGACAGACAGACACGTGAGACCAGGAAGTAACGGTAAGTGCGTTTATTTACAGTGATGAAAAAGTGCAGGCTGGAACTGGAATCGGGATCTGGAAAACGGAGGACGAGGTAAGTGAATGAATATAAGTTCTGAACATGAGAGGGAAGGCGAGGTAATGTGCTTGTTGGTAACAGGATGTTCTTACGAGACGGCAGGTGATCAACAGCTCGGAGAGGAGATGAGACTGTAAGTAATTCTTCCAGGTGGAGCTTGATGGTATTTCTCCAGAAGATGGCAGGTGAGTATTTCCTTTCGGAGGGTAGCAGACTTGCAGACAGACAGGCACAGGTGAACAGGTAAGTACTTGGTTTGGCAGGGTTTCCAGGAAGAAGACCAGACTGGCTCCAGAGTGAACAGGTAGTTCTGAGGCAAAAAACAAAATAACATCAAACAACAGGGTTCACAAATCTCGGGATTTCACAAAGGGTTAGCACATTACCACAAGGCAAGTAATGCTCTAGCGCTAGTCTGGTTCCAACCACAGCTTTAAGAACTCCTGGCTTCCTGATCAGTCTGATCAGCTGCAGGTGAGGAAGGAGTGGCGACGAGATGTCACTCATCAGCCCAGGACGGCCCACCAGGAAGTAAACACCACACTCACACCACCAAAACTCCACCATCACCACAGTACCCCCTCCTCAATGGTCGCCTCCAGGCGACCCTGGATGCTTCTCCGGATGCTCTTTGTAGAATGAAGTGATTAATGTAGGATCCAGGATGAATGACCTCGGGATCCAGGAACGCTCCTCTGGTCCATACCCCTCCCAGTCGACGAGGTATTGGAAACCCCTCCCTCGCCGATGGACGTCCAAGATTTTTCTGACCGTGAAGGCCGGGTGGTCGTCGATGATCCGGGCGGGTGGGGGGAGGTCTGCAGGAGGGCACAGAGCACTCACCGATACTGGCTTAACTTGTGAAGTGTGGAAAGTTGGGTGAATCCTCATGGATGCAGGTAACCGAAGTCTGACAGCAGTGGGATTGATGACCTTGTCTATGGTATACGGTCCGATGAATCTGGGGGACAATTTCTTAGGCATGTCCTTCTGGTTAATGTCTCATGTTGATAGCCATACCTGCTGCCCTTCCTGATAGTTGGGAGCTGCTGTTCGACGACAGTCTGCGAACCTCTTATTCTGGTTTGCTGTCCTTAGAAGTGCTGCCTCCACACCTTGTGACAGCGTTTGATGTGTGCTTGAACAGATGGAACCAGAATCTCCGTCTCCTGACTGGGGAAAGAGGGGGATTATATCCTAACGATGACTCAAATGGAGAAAAACCTGTAGCCGCGGAGGTATGCCCATTATGGGCATACTCAACCCATGGTAAGTGTTTGCACCAGGAAGAGGGGTTATTATTAATCACACACCGTAGTGCGGCTTCCAGCTCCTGATTACACCTCTCTGTTTGCCCGTTCAATTGAGGATGGTATCCGGATGATAGACTGACCTGAGCCCCGAGAGCGTTACAAAAAGCCTTCCACACTTGCGAAACAAACTGTGGTCCTCGATCGGACACTATGTCCTGAGGAATTCTGTGGAGGCGAAACACCAGTAGCTGTGCTGTCTCAAGAGCAGATGGTAACTTTGTTAGTGGTATAAAGTGAGCTGCCTTGGAAAAACGATCGATAATGTTTAGGATTACGGTGTTACCTTCTGATGGGGGTAATCCAGTGATGAAATCCAGAGATATATGTGACCAGGGGCGAGCAGGTATGGGTAGAGGTTGTAGCAGTCCGGCCTGAGGTTGATGAAGGGCCTTGTTTCTTGCACAGGTGGGGCAAGCCCTAACGAACTCCTTGATGTCAGATGTCATGGTGGGCCACCAGAAGTGTCGCTGGGCGAAAATGGTCATCCTGGTGATCCCCGGGTGGCAGGTGAAACGGTGATTGTGTACCCAGTCTAGAACCTTTCCAATCACCCCTTGGGGAACAAACCTTCTGCCAGGAGGTCCTGTTCCAGGGTCAGGTTCAGTCTGTTGGGCTACGGAGATAGTGTTTTCTATCTCCCAAGTTAATGACCAAACAAAACAGGAAGAAGGTAGCACGCAGGTATCGGCCTTAGAGGAGTCTGTCACAGAGAACTGTCGGGAGAGAGCGTCGGCCTTGATGTTTCAGGATCCAGGTCTGTAATGACAAAGTTAAATCTTGCAAAAAACAATGACCACCGGGCTTGTCTGGGGTTTAGTCTTTTCGTGTTTTGTAGATATATTAAGTTTTTATGGTCCCTCCAAATGACAAAAGGTTCCTTGGAACCCTCTAACCAATGCGGCCATTCCTCCAGTGCTAACTTTATTGCCAACAGCTCTCTATTGCCCACATCGTAATTTTGCTCTGAAGAAGACAAACGTCTCGAGAAGAAGGCGCAGGGATGGATCTTACTGTCAACTAAAGAGCGTTGACACAACACTGCACCCACTCCTGAGTCTGAGGCGTCCACTTCCACAAAAAACTGTTTCTCCGGATCTGGGTGACAGAGGATAGGAGCTGAAGAAAACAGAGTCTTTAGTTCACGAAATGCCATGTCTGCTGCAGGAGTCCAAGAGAATGTACGAAGCGTGGATGTTAATTGTGTCAGAGGTGCGGCCACACGGCTGTAATCTTTAATAAAGCACAGATAAAAATTAGCAAAACCAAGGAACCGTTGAAGTTCCTTGCGACAGGAAGGGACTGGCCATTCGGTGACTGCTCGGACCTTTTCTGGGTCAGTGCGAAAATGTCCTTTTTCAAAAATGAAGCCCAAGAAGGACACCGTGGAACGCACACTTCTCTGCTTTGACAAATAATTTGTTCTCCAGAAGTCTCTGTAGTGTCTCTCGAGAAAATCAGTATGTCGTCCAGATAAACAAATACGAAGATGTTAAGCAAATCTCGTAACACGTCATTAATAAGGGCTTGGAAGACGGCGGGGGCGTTGGTGAGACCGAACGGCCTCACCAAATATTCGAAATGCCCCAACGGAGTTTTAAACGCCGTCTTCCACTCATCCCCCTCCCTTATCCTAACTAAATGATACGCATTACGGAGATCTAACTTCGAGAAGATGGTAGCGGAGTGCAGTTTTTCGTGTACCGAGTCGATCAACGGAAGGGGATACTTATTCTTGACAGTTTTTTTGTTTAAGCCTCGAAAATCAATGCATGGCCTAAGGGATTTGTCTTTTTCCACGAAAAAGCTGCACCCAAAAGGGAGGTGGAAGGTTGAATGATACCTGAGGCTAGAGATTCGTTAATATATTTTCTCATAGCCTCAGTTTCAGGGCCCGAGAGGTGGTACAAACGGCTCGATGGCAATGGGGCCCCGGGAAGTAGCTCAATGGCGCAGTCATCAGGCCTGTGAGGAGGAAGAGAAAGTGCCTTGTGTTTACTAAATGCTGGTGCTAAGTCATGGTAAGGTTTAGGAACCTCAGACAAATCAATGTCTATCCCAGATTCTTCCTCCCTGCCCCCCACCTGAGCACCCGCCGACCTAAGACAATGCATAAGACATTCACCACTCCATGACTCGACTCGTTTCTCGACCCAATTTAGCACAGGATTATGTTTTTCTAACCATGGAAAACCAAAAATAAGTTGTGGAGACATAGCAGAAAACGCATAGAACTCACCGGACTCATGATGATTGCCGGAGACCAGAATCTGCAGGTTGTTGACTCGATGGGTGATCTGGGAGACGATTTGTCCAGTAAGACCAGTCACTGTGCGGGCGGAACTTAACGGTCCGGGCCACGTGGGGAATGAAGCTCTTCTCCCGTTGCCGTTCCCGAAGACGATTATCGATTTTAATAGCCAGCGAAATGAGTTCATCCAAACTCGCCGGCTCGTCCCTGGTAGTCAACTGATCCTTAATAATGTCCGTCAGAGAACTCGTGAAAATACCTCTTAAGGCTAGTTCGTCCCAGCCAGCCTCCTGAGCAGTAATCCTGAAGTCCACGGAGAATTCAGCCACCGACCTGTGCCCCTGATGTAGCGTTAGCAAGCATTTGGCTGCTTCCTCCTGCTGCAACGGATGGTCAAACACCCGCTGAAACTCCTGAACAAACTGTGCAAAAATTAGCGTTTCAATCGGGTGACTGGTAAGGAACGCCTGAGCCCAACGAAGCGCTCGCCCCTTTAACGCCGCTACCACAAAAATAATCTTGGAGGCGTGAGATGGAAAAAGCGACGGCGAACGAGCGAAAGCTAGATTGCACTGCAGGAGAAAACCCCCACAACGATCGGTGTCACCTTCAAAATACTCTGATGGTTTGATTTCCGGTTCACGAAATGGAGGTGAAGCGACCGAGCGGGGAGGAGCCACGACGGATGGCGTGGTGGGCATTGTGGGAAACATAGTCCCCAAATGATTATCAATAGCCACAATGCGATATGATACTTGGTTAAGTGTGGCACAGGTGTCTTGTTGAACTTGATATAACTGTTGGATTAATGTCTCGTATTGATCTAATCGGTGCTCGTGATGAATTAATGTGTCTGCGGTCTGTCCGCCACCGGAACTGCTCTTAGAACTAGGATCTGGCTGGAGCATTCTGTCAGGATTCAGAGTCTTTTCTATAGGAGCAGTTCGGCGACAGACAGACACGTGAGACCAGGAAGTAACGGTAAGTGTGTTTATTTACAGTGATGGAAAAGTGCAGGCTGGAACTGGAATCGGGATCTGGAAAACGGAGGACGAGGTAAGTGAATGAATATAAGTTCTGAACATGAGAAGGAAGGCTAGGTAATGTGTTTGTTGGTAACAGAATGTTCTTACGAGACGGCAGGTGATCAACAGCTCGGAGAGAAGATGAGACCACTCACACCACCAAAACTCCACCATCACCACAGTTTCAATGCCTGCAAGTCATTGAATTTCCAGAGAGTAATTGGCAGTTGGGCAGGAAAGAGTGGGACCCAGTAGGTTCTTCGGGGATGCTGATTCGCTGAGACTGGTCCTCCCAGTCAGACTCAAAATCCAACTTGTACTGGATTCGACCATCTGCCAGGTACTGGAGAGCCTGAAGGTCATGGACTGTGGGGTCTCCAATTTTTCTTCCTGGTCAAATATTGGTGACATAGGCCCCAGATAACTTCATGAAGTCATTGTGGAATAGCTGGGTGACCTTGTACATGGATGCAGACATGCAGTCTCGAAGATGAAACTTCTGTTTCTTCTTCCCTCTCACCTCCTCACTCCTCACTATCATTATCTGGGTGGTCATCAGGTCTATAGTCCTCATCCAAGACAGAGTCTTCATGTTTATTTTCTGACCATGAATCAGGATCAGAATCAGCTTTAGAGGCTTTACTGTCTGTCTCTTCTTCAATCTGTTGCCTGGTGTCTATGTTATTTCCTTCTATCTCAGGTCCACTGTCATTGAGGTAACTGGGCTACATCTCTGCTGTCAGGCGATTGGGCCTGAGTTCCCATTTTGAGATATTGTCTTCAGGTACAATCTCTTCTTGGGAAGTGGATCGTGTTCTCCTGAGCTAACGATCATCGGAAAGCAACTGTACAAAGACAAATATGGAAAGTTATCTGATGCACATCTGAAGATCCCAGCTTATCACCATAAAGGGAATTGAATTTACTTAAATCCATACTGTTAAGGTTCGTCCCAGTGGGATATGTGTGTTTCATTCTACAACTGGGCGTGGTAAATGTTTATAAAAAGAAACAGCCCCAGAGAAACGGGGCATTTCTCAATTTTTCTCAATTCGGCACAGACTCAGTTATTTTAAATAAACTCTCACTGTTCAAGAATGACTTATGTCTCTAAAGTCATTTCTTTTGATCATTTACACCATCGCTGAAGACCCTCAAGAATGTCCACCACTTGAAGACACTTCATCATCTAAACCCTTCTCTAAGTCCTTATCTAAATTGGTATCAAGTTCATTTCCTGACCCTGAAGCAGAAGAAAATAAAGTACTGCTGAATGTTAACAGCAAACAACAGTAAATTAATAGGTTCACTTCAAAACCTTACCAAAAATACTTTTTATTTCTAGTCAAAATTTATTTTTTCCAGTCAAAACAAAATATTTTTACACTTAAAATAAAAAGCAAATATTTACTTCAAAAATAGGTTAAAAACAAGTTGCTTTTTAGGTGATGTGTCTTATTTTAAGTGTAAATAGATTTGTCTGGACTAGAAATGAGACAAATATTCTTGGTAAGATTTTGTTAGCATTAGCTAACTCTTACACTACTTCATCATAGCTTGTTGCAGAAATGTGATTTAAACCCATTAAACATCAGAAGGACCTTCTTACAGTAAAGTTTGGTAGAGCAGCAGTCCCCAACCTTTTTAGCTCCACGGACCGGTTCATTATCATACAGTTTTTTTACAGAACTGCCTTTAAAGGTGTGGCGGATAAATACCACAAAATAAATTGATACGACTGGCATGAAAACGGGGATAGTTTTTAAAACATAATAAACGTAAATCCAATTTCTCGCAGCTTTGTTAGCTGCGTCCAGGTATTGCGTTATCAGCATGAGTAATGCCTTCTCCTCCCCCTAATGTTCTCCGGTCAATACGGCAATGTTTAAACATGCCCTTTAAAATAAGATACACCACAAATATAAAGTGCACAAAGAACAACTCACCATAATGCCGAATCAGTGGGAGTCCTGAGCCCGTTTCTTAGTAACGAGACGGTCCCATCTAGGGCTTCCAGAGACTTTTGTTTTTTACTCATTTTGCTAGCTTGTGGGTTTGTTTTTAGTGGTAAAATACCATTCATACTGTAAGTTAATTATTCTTTCTGTCTGGCCCGGTACCAAATGACCTACAGACCGCGGCTTGGGGACCTCTGTGGTAGTGTTGGAGTACTTGAGAACTCAGAGGGCAACTGCCTGAAATATACATAATAAGGACATTGCTGAGGATGTATTCTGGATTTGTTACATGTCTTAAATAATTTGTATATGCACTGTACTGGACTTTGAAAAAGTTCAAAAAATAGAATGTAAAAAAAAAAAAAAGTTTAAACACAGTTCCTAACCCCTTTGATTGACTGAAAACACATTTACCCTCTTTTTCATGCACTCTGCTATCTTTGTATGTAGCAGCAAAAATGCCTAAGTCAAAAAGATGACTGAAGCAGACAGTGATTTTAGACTCTAATAAGCATTCTGATAGGCTGAGGACATAGGCAATAAGGCAGGGTGATGCAGCAGTGGTAAGAGAGTAAAGTTAGGCAGACATCACAATTTGGCCAAAAGATGACTTAGGCAATTATGCTGTTAAGCTAACAATAGAGCTTGTTTCAAATTACAAATACTTGGGATTTCTTCTTGATTGTGAGCTCCCATTTAAAGCTCACATTGTTATTTTGGTAGCCAAAGTCAAACTAAAGCTGTTTTTTTTATTATAGAAATAAATCCTGTTTCTCACTCAGAGTTAGGAAGACTTTAGTATCAGCTACTTTTTTGCCTTTGCTTGATTATGGTAATGTGCTGTACATG
Organism: Kryptolebias marmoratus; assembly: GCF_001649575.2. Taxonomy (NCBI): domain Eukaryota; kingdom Metazoa; phylum Chordata; class Actinopteri; order Cyprinodontiformes; family Rivulidae; genus Kryptolebias; species Kryptolebias marmoratus. Next base: position 2,339,082 of record NC_051437.1, on the reverse strand, counting down.
AGTGCCCGATCCAGATGTCTCCAGTCCTTAGACACTGTTTATCACAATGCCCTGAGGTTTGTCACTGGCTATTGCCGTCTCACTCATCACAGCCAGATTGAGTGTACATCTCACTCAATCTGGCTGGTCTTCTGAGTGCGCAGAGGTACCCACACTGAATGACTTTTAAGTTGAAAACTATTTATGCAGGTAAAATAATTGTCTGTTTATCCTATATTGTTACTTGTTTATGATAATTGTTTTATGACATACTACTTACCTCTTGGCCAGGTCACCCTTGCAAAACAGATCTTGATGTCAGTGGGTTTTTATTTGGTCAAATAAAAGGTGAATGAATGTCAAACATTTTCTCTGCTAATTTGTATTATAAGACCTACCTAACTCACTGTTTAAGCAGTTGGATTCTGAATTGGATATTGTTTTCATGGATCTGTTTCGTGCACCCAACTGGATGTGTTTATTTAAAAGGATTTTGGATCACAGTGTCATGTTGGGTGGAGAAGGAGGCAAACCCGGAGCGAAGACTCATGGCAAAAATAAAAGAAACTAATTTATTAAAAAGAAAACAAAGGCTGACGTGGCAGCAAAACTAAACATAACCAAAATCCAAGAACAAGACACAAGCAAACCTGAGCCACAAGACCAGAGGGACAACCAGACAGTGCATGAAGTGTCAATGAACCAGCCGTGAGTGGAGGAGATGACTGGGTTTTAAAACAGAGGGTAGTTAGGGGAAGTTGGCACAGGTGAGATGATTACAAATAGGATCAGATGAAGATGGGCATGGCAGGAAAACAAGAGACTGACTGAGGAGAAGTGAATGATGACACAAAACAAAGACACAAGGAACAAGAACTGAACTAAGACTAGGCTAAACACAGGAACCAAATAACAGAATTAAAGAAACTATAAACTCAATACAAAAACCCCCCAAAAAACCCAGATTGATTATTGGATTTCAAGCATCAAGATTAACCTCCTGTCCCTGCTCCTTCTCAGTTTGTTAACTTTAACCAGTATTTTGTGTGTGTGTGTGTGTGTCTCTCTCTCTCTCTCTATCAAGCCTTCTGTTTATCTGCAAACACTTGCATCTGGGTTTCCAGAATCGTCAATGCAACACCAACTCTTTGGAATCAAGGTTCCCTGTTTTTCCTGTGTACATAAGATTAAACCTAAAAGACAAACCAATGTAAATACCAAATTAGATGATTTCCATCTCAACTGCAACCTCTTCATCTTCAGAGATCTTTCGGAGAGCTGAGAGGCAAAGACGAATCCCATCTGCTTGCACATTTAAACTATTTTGTAATAAACTCTTTAAAACACTTCTGTTTGGTGTGCTGTTCCAGCAAAAATTGAGTATCTGCATATTCAACATTTAGAATGATTAGATCTGCAGCACTGCAATCCTGTAAATAGACCAATCAATAACTAAGCAGGGCAGTGGTTAATAAAAGATGTGAAACAGAGAAGGAAAAGTGTGTGTGTGTCTGTGTGTGTGAGAGAGACCCTGGTGGATATTATATTAGATGTCACTGTATTGTGCATGCTTGTCCACAGGGCAAACAAAAAGGTAGTAGATGTAACATGACCCTGGCTCTGTTTGAAAAGGTAATTACAGCAATACAATTACAAGATCATTTCCAGACAACAAGGATAGAAGGGAAGGGTTGGTACACATGCACTTTGTCATCATACACATAACATGAAAACAGAATCAGATTTGAAAAAACTGATGTAGCTTTCTATTTTTCCACATGCATTTAGTACATTCTTGTATGTTTTGTTTAAATAAAAGAGGCAATTAGTGAGAAGAAACTGCAAAATGATAGGAGGCAATAAGAGAGAGATTAAAAAAACACAAAGGAAATTAAAGATATAGCAACCCTTCAAAGAATGCATATGACCTGCCACAATTCTGTAGGATTTAAAGGCAGTTCTTACACAGAAATAAATGAGCAATCACTATTTCTCCTTTTGCCAGAACACGGGGGACCTTTTAATTGTCACAACTTATCATCATCAGATATTCCACAGAAGATCCCGAAATATATTTGAGACCAGATGTATTTAAACAGATTACATTAGTGTTACAGTACATTAGCGTTACAGTATGTAAACTTCTGACCAATCACGAATTGGTAAGAAGTTTACATACTGTAACTCCTACATCACTTACAGGAAACCAGCCCAGGCAGAACTTTCCAGGAACTGTCTTGTCATTATTAACAACCTCTTCTAAAATGTCCTTCCTAAGTACTGTTCTGGAAAGTTCTTGGCAATAACAACTTAACACTCTTTCCACAAGATCCTAGCCGACAGTGAAACTCTGCAGTTCTCTTTCACATTTGGTAAACTGCATTTTCCCCCACAATTCATGCCATAATTTTAAACTAGGATTATTTTATGATGAGAAATGGCAGAATTGCAGCCTTTTTGATCAAATCTTGAAGATGACATTACACAAGACCACATGACATTGTCAAGTTTCACGGAATAGCCAACAGTAAGCAGCTCGGCGACAGACAGACTCAGGAGACCAAAATACAAGGTAAGTGACTTTATTTACAGTGACTATGGGAAACAAGAAACAGGATTTGGAAGGTAAGGCAAGTGGTAAGTATTTGGTTGGGTTTGTCATAAACTGCGATGGTGATTGAGTGGTTCTTGGTTGTCATGGTCTTACAGGAGAACGAGGGAATCCGGCATGGAGGAGAGTGGTGAAGGTGTCCAGGTCGGAAGGTTCCAGACGGATAGGTGAGTGTTTCCAGTAGGCAGGTTTTCGCAGGAGGCAGACAGGCAGCGGTGCAGGCAGGCTCAGGTGAGTGGCTTTCAGGTTTTTCTTCAGGTGGTTGCCGGTGACGCGGATCAGACAGGACCCCAAGTAACAGCTTACTCTAGGAGCACACGAAAAACACAAAACATAAGTTCACTAAGTATTTTCAGATTTCTTGGTAGGCAGAGAAGCTTTACCCAGGGCAAGCGATGCTCCACCGCTGATCTGATCCACACGGCAGCCTTAAGTACACAGCCACACTGAGGAACCTGATACTCTGTAGCTGCAGATGATTGAGTAGCCAGCCAATGGGAAAACAGGAACCAGCAACCAGGAAGCAGACTCACAGAACACCACAGACATTAGAGATTATATACCCCACTTCTCGTCAAACTCAAAGTGACAGGTTTATGACCCTGTCATAACCCCCCACCCCTCCTTATCTGGTGTAACTCAGGTGTAACTCCTTTTGTGTTGTGGTGCACACCCTTATCTGTAGATCCCAGANACCCCGTCATAGTCTGGGGGAACTATGTGATACAACAAATGAGTCAATAATTTTCTCCTTTTAAAATTAAAAACAAGTTAACTGAGCAGTGAGTTTAAAACAAATTTACAAAGCCCAAACTGCTGGTCTTTTCTACCTCTTAGTGTTGAAAAAACATGTCACCACACACTCTCTCTGCTCCATATCAGCAGTAGAAATAAAACAGGACAAGCTTTACAGTGAATGACACTTGTTCAGGTATAAACCTTAAAGTTTAACTCTTTTTTTTTAATCACCAATACTCATTGCACCTTCCAGAAGGCGGCTCGCTGCTTCCCATATCTGGAGCTCTAGGGTGGCAACTCACAACCTTCTTCCTGTCTCCAGTTAAATAAACCACTATTTGTTAAAGGTTTTAAGATATAATAGTCAAACTATTCTTAATGTTAAATAAAGCCTTGGAGAATAAATACAAAGCCTCGTCTCTGTAGATTTCTTTTTTGTTTGTTTGTTTTTACAATAGGTGGACAAGGTCACACGCACACATCCCTCCACACACACACACACACACACACACAACTTTTTACCACTATCACTTTTACACGAATCTGCGACAGACCCTATATAAAAAGCAGAGTCTGCCTGCCAGAGTCTACTCTTTTTCATTACAAGAAAGCAGCAAAATGGCAGGTAAGAGAAAACTTGTTTCTTTTTCTTAGACTTTAAACTTTCTCTCCTAAACATCTCTTTTTTATACGTACCTTTTTTTCATAGAACAGATGATTTCAGCACAGATACACATGGTTCCCTCTGAAGATGAACGTAAGCACGGACTCTGTCTTTTCTGTTACATTCCACTCTAAAAGAACTTTGTGCCTAAATACAACAACAGCAGTGTCCAGGTCCACCTGCAGCTCTGGCTCCTGCTTCGGGTTCCAAACATGGAGCTGCTTCATCCGCCTTACAGGTCCCGAGCCCATCTGCAGCTCCGACCTCGGCTCCGGCCTGTATTTCAGCATTAAATGAGTGATCTGCAGGGGAAGTTTCCAGCGAAGGCGCTCGGAAAAAAGCCCAGAGTTCACAAAGGCAGAGAGTGGGCATCTTTCGGTCTGAACTGCGTCCAAGACTTCATGCTGTATTTCAGGAGGCCGATGCATTGGGGTTACACTTTTATAGCTCACAACATCCGAGGGTTTGACTCTTACCTCCTTCTTAGCACTATGGTGGAGCTGGGTGTAAAACCATCTGTTATTATCCAGGGGAGTAAGATTCTCTGTTTCACTGAACCTGATTATAATTTGAGATTTATAGACAGTCTCAGCTTCCTCGCTATGAAACTTTGGGCGATGCCAAAGGCTCTTGGCTTTATTGACAGCTGCAAAGGCTATTATCCGCACAAGTTCTCCTAAGAGAGAAATTTAAACTACATCGAGCCATTTCCTGATCCTAAAGATAACTCTGTCGATCAAATGTCACCTTCTGAATGTGAAAAATTTGACGCTTGGTACAGAGAGGCTAGCAAAGAAACCTCTCCAATGACACAGCTCTCAATAGAAGATAAGATTTACAAAGAAATTCTTCCTATATCGGCCATTATCGACGGAGGGCCGATAGAAGGATATAATTTTTTATCCCGGGAGATGGCGAAAAATACCTGGACCTTTCTGATTCGTTACTGCATCTCAGACTGAAAATTACAAACACAGGTGGTTCAAATCTTAAAGACGATTTTGACGTAGGTCTCATTAATTATCCGTTGAATTCAATTTTTAACCAGTGCGACGTGACTCTCGGTGATCGATTAATTTCACAATCAAGCGTGACTCGTCCCTACAGAGCTGTGATTGAGAGTCTGTTAAACTTTTCAGAAGACACCCTAAAGAGTCAGTTTAGCACTGAGCTCTTCTACAAAGATACCGCGGGCACTGTAAATTCTCACAACACCACAGACGGGACGAATCAAGGTTTCAATCAGAGAGCAGCCTTCAAAAACTCGAGAGAAGTGCATTTATTAGGTCTGCTCCACAACAAAATTTTCTTCTGCGAGAGACTGCTTTTAAACTCAGTCGATATCAGAATTAAACTGTCCAGAGCGAATGATGATTTCTGCCTCATAGGGACGCAAGATTCCACCTACAAACTGAGAATATTAGGTGCCTCCTTTTTTGTTAAAAAAGTTTCAGTCTCTCCATTGGTCCGTTTGGGTCACGCTGCAGCGTTGATGAAAGGAAACGCTCTTTACCCTCTGTCACGCGTGAATGTGAAAACATTCCTGAAATATCAAGGATTTGTAACCAGGAAAATCTCTTTCTGGGAACGATCCCGAAATACAGTACGCCGTCTTGGGCCTCGTTCATCATGAGGCTTTCACAGGAAGGAGAGACCTCAGCCCTTTCAATTTCCGCCATTTCAATGTGGAATATTTAGCTCTGTACAGGGACAGGAAACAGATACCCGCCAAAGCGTACCAACCCAACTTTGAGCAAAATATTTCAGTCAAAGAGTTTTACAACCTGTTTCTAGCTACGGGTTGACATTTAAAAGCTCTTCCTTGGAGCATCAGTCGTGAAGAATATAACGTTGGATATTCCCTTTTTCTGTTTAATTTACATGCCAGCGAAGATTTCACTGATTTCTAGTGGAAATTTAAGACTGAAGATGAGGTTTCAAGTCCCGTTACCAGAAACTGTGACTCTTGTTGTTTATATGTGTTACGACTCTATTTTGGAGATCAACTCGAAGAGACAAGTGTTAGTTGATTATTACTAAAAATATGAATAATCATGAAATTGAAAGCTTCATGCACCATGTTTTAGGGAAGGTTTTTCATGGAGTTTGATCTTCGGATCAACTACCGCTATTATCACAAACTGTATCACATCCGGCATATTTCATCGTCAATGCACACCCCTCACACATGCCCGGAGAGCACTGGCTTTGTGTCACATGTTGAGGAGACAAAATATTACCTAAATGAAACTCAAACTTTAAAAAACCTCTCCTCACGACGGACCAGAAAAAGCACAGAGAAACCAGGAGTCAAAAATGGTCAGAAACAGTATCTTCAGTTTAAAAGATTTATTAGCCTTAGTACTAAGGGAGACACTCCTTACCAGCTCACAGCAGGAACACCAGAAGATGTCTGAGCTAAATCACTAAAACATAGCATTTTAACCTTAACAAAGAACTGGCCCATCCTCATTCAGTCATCTCTCTGGAACCCTGTATATGGACTTGTTTTTCTCCATCTTCTGCAGGTGTCCTCCTTTGGAGGAGTTCCGGCTTCTGCGGGACAAAATTTGATTATAATATTTATTTGGTCGGGTTTAGGTGACCCGGAAGTTTGGTAAGGAGCGCTAGCAAACAACAAACATTAGTTTGTTACCGTCCACCATAGACACTTTTTACATAGACACCTCAAAGACTGGCACCGTCTGTTGGAGCTGACGAGTCAGCGCTGCCGCCATCTTGGCCGAGTCCTTCACGCGCCCCCCAGTTCATTTCTTTGTACTGGGGAAGCTGTATGTCCAACTAAAATAATCAGAACTCTCTCAATCTTTACCCGATTTTCACACAGTTTGGTTTGTTACAAACAGCAGAGATGTAGTTACGATAAAGGAAGCTTTCACACATTAAAAATACCTGCTTTTATGCTGAAAGACTTTGTGTTATGATCTTTAACAAAGACGGAATACACACACAATCCTGAGCCTTTATACATCACATCAATAATTTCTTTATATTTTTGTGTGCTGTGTATGCACACGCACATGCAGTTTTTTTAAAAGGCCTGGAAAAGTAATCTTTAAAAACTCTAGGTCATTCCAGGGTCTCACATTACAGTAAAAAATCACCTCCTTTTTGGAGATGAGATGGGAAGCTGAAGACAGGTGGGGTCACATCTCGAAGTTGATCCTGTTAAAGTCCTCTGGTTTGAAATGTTCACTACAGAGCTGAGACGACTCTGTATCAACAAAACCCTCCCTTCTTACTGCAGCTTCCCATTGCCTCCTTAAATCTGTGTTACTGGGAAACCTTCAAAGTGTGAAGAAAAAAAAAACAGAAAGAGCTAATGAGAGAGGAGCACCAGTTCCTCCTGTTAGCATTTTGTTGTTTACCAAATAACATTAGCTACTGTAATGGCAAAATTTACTATAGGGTAACACCTGTTGTTTATAAGTCCTGATAATGTTATGACTTCTGTTCCAAGTCCCATGGGTTCTCACAGAATTAACTTGTTTATAGAAGTGATGTTGAATTTTCTTCCCTTGGGAACCAGACTGACTTGCCTTTCCCCAACTCCTTCTGGTCCAGTATTTCAATATCTTTAATAAAATCACCTGTGTTAACTTGGGGGACCAGAGCTTTGATTCGGAGCTTCCCTGTTCAGACCTGGGACTCTGATATCGATTGTTCATTGTCTTTAATGCTCTCTATATTCTGTGCACATTATATAAATAAACCTGCTTGAGTGATTTCATCTAGCAGTGCCTGGAAATTCATTTATTGCTGCCACAACACTACAATGACATATTATAATAAATGGTCAAATAACCAAAATTATTGTTCAGTCTTACTTTTGAAAGTTAATCCCATGTGATATAAAATCCGGTCATAGCTGCTCGCTCTGTGGTTACTTCTGTTGGCTCTTAGAGAGAGGAGAGATCTGTCCAACACGGTGGCGATGGCGCATGCGCTCCGGGACATAATAAGGCGTCTACATATTTATGTTTGGTCAATATCGATCAATCAGGACCGGATAATCCAGTCTGACCTATCAGTCATGGACACTTACGTATTGTTTCGAGGATCAAACTGCTGGTAAACATGTCCCCGATCAGTGGTTCTAGAGCTGCCATAGTATCCTCTACATTACCTGAACTGCTGCACAGAGCCACTTCTGGGTCACCTAAAACTGACCAAATAAATATTAAAATCAAATTCTATTCTCCTGCCCGTTTTTTGATTTCGTGTTTTTAATCTTAGCCTAAAAGTGAAATATGAAAAACCAGGCAGGTTTTGTTTTCCGTGTGATAATAAAAAACAAAAAACAAAATAACCAGTCCGTTTTTCATTATTTGATTTATGATTGTCAATTAAATATGGAAAGACCAAATGATACATGGATTACGGATTTTTCAAGCTTAGAACTTCACACTCTCCTTCCTGGATGGAAAGTGAAATGTCTTCAACTCCAGAAGGCCACTTTTGTTTTTATTTATTTATTTTGGAGATACACTTTATTTAGAACTTACCAGATTTAACCAGATATGTAAATATTAGTTCATATCCAGACTCACTACCGTTACCAGGTTACTAATAACTAACTAGTCCGCTGATGTTGGTGCATTTCTGTTTCCTCCAAAAAATTCTCAACTCAGCTTGATTTTTCTAACACCTTTCAAACACAGAGGTAGATAAAAGTGCTTAACAATGCAAAAAGGAAATAAAAACAAAGATAAGTGTAAGAGCCATTTATCTGTTTTTTGTTTGTTTTTCTCCACATGGTGAAACCACCTCCCACAGACATCACAGGATATCTGCAAATCAAAAAAATGTAAAGGTTTACTGTAATATTGCATTAGTCAAGTAGATTATGCATAGTGTGCATTTTCATGTTTTACTTAATATTAAAAAAGAAAAAAATATATTAGAACTATCCTTTACTATCCCACACTAGGGAAATTCAGGTGCAACAGCAGTATCAAGTTATATAGGTTCACAAAAAATATCAAAAAGTTTTACAAATTTATCAAAACAAAAACTAAAATAATAATAATATACAGTACAAGATAAACTACATATACATATGTACTAAAAATAATGTGCAGTTATCAGAAATAGAAACAGCGTACTCCGATCCAAGGGATGTGCACAGAATGACTTTTTTTACGTGCATAATGTCAATGTGTATTGAACATTAAAAAGACAACAAACTACAATACTGTACATCAGTGCAGTGCAGAAAAACAGTAATGCAATAACAGCATAAATGTTATTTTAAACTGAGTAAGACTGCAAAGGTTTGTACAAATGCCAGCGTGTATGAAAGCACTTATTGAGTTTATTGGGAGCAGTGATGGTTATAAAGCTTAACAGCTACTAGGAGGAAGGAGTAATAATAATTATTACCTAAGACTTTAAAGTCTTTGATCTTGGGGTGCTATACGCAAGATTAAGAATGTTTAATAATCTTAACGTTCAGTGGGCCTATTGTAATAAGGGATACACATTTTTAATGCACCCCAAGTTAGTGTATCATTGTTAAATTTTTCTTTAACCCCTACTCTAAAGATACTTATTTTCTGTACTTTCACCGAGTAGATGCGTGTGCTCAAGGTTGCTACTCTCTTTCTAAAATCTTGAACTTATGATGAGGGACATGTAATAATATGAAAACTTATGTGATCATCAAGTTACTTCCTCTAGTAGCTGACTGCTGCCACGCTCACCCAGAAAGAACGCACATCTGTGTGTTCAAGCACACACACACATTAGTGTGCCACTCAGCAGCACCTCCTAGCAGGTGAAAGAAATTTGCTTCAATCAACAACACCCTCAACTCAGGTCATATAAGGATCCACTAACCATTTGCCTGGGTTTTGCATCGGAGTTGAGGAGGGCAAACACAGCCTCCAATAAGCATGTCATGGGAAAGGACTTAAATTAAACAAGGACTACTGGTAAGCCTTTCACTGGACTCAGTTAAAATGCAAATTTGATTTTGGTTGTGCATTTGATAGAAAAGACATGGGAATTCTGAAACTGAGATGGAATGTAATTCTAAAATGTTTGGATTAATTCTAAAATGTTTGGAATTGTTTAATTAAACCAAGCTCAGAGTTCAATAATTTAATACTTAAATTTATGGTTAAAATTGTTGAAGGAATGTGTGTGTAAGGTTAAATTAACTTGAATTCAAATGTCTAAAATGTTTGTTAAAAAATGTTGTTTGTGTTTTGTAGGTTTTTCACCTCTGCATTGCTTCACACTCACCTGTGAAAATAAAAGAAAAGTTTGAGTGAATTCCTGAAGTTTCTGAAGTCCTCCTTTTCAAGTGTGTGAAGCATGACATTATAGAGCACTTGACAGCAACTTACCTGTATGTGTGCTGTTTTCCTCAAGCCATTTCTGGAGATTATCTACCATACCAACTATAGACACTTTTCAAGAGCTTAATATTAATACATTTTAAGTCCCTGTCCATTCTCACTTGACACATCCTGCTTCAACGCAGGAGATCACTATGTGTCAACTCAGAAAAATGCTAATTGAGATAATTGAATGTCGTGAGATGGGTGGTGGCCGAAGGCGGGGACCTTGGCGGTCTGATCCTCGGCTACAGAAGCTGGCTCTAGGGACGTGGAATGTCACCTCTCTGGTGGGGAAGGAGCCTGAGCTGGTGTGTGAGGTTGAGGTTCCGGCTAGAAATAGTCGGGCTCACCTCAACGCACGGCTCTGGCTCTGGAACCAGTC
>NC_051437.1:2326076-2327674 GCF_001649575.2 Kryptolebias marmoratus | reverse complement strand
CCGAGTGGGCCATGTTCCGTGCCTCCATTGTTGAGGCGGCTTATCGGAGCTGTGGCCGCAAGATGGTTGGTGCCTGTCGTGGCGGCAAACCTCGAACCCGCTGGTGGACACCGGCGGTGAGGGATGCCGTCAGGGTGAAGAAGGTGTCCTATCGGGCATTTTTGGCCTGTGGGACTCCGGAAGCAGCTGACGGATACTGGCAGTCCAAGCGGCATGCAGCTCGGGTGGTTGCTGAGGCAAAAACTCGGGCATGGGAGGAGTTTGGAGAGGCCATGGAAAAAGACTTCTGTATGGCTTCGAGGGGATTCTGGTCCACCATACGGCGTCTCAGGAGGGGAAAGCAGTGCAGCACCAACCCTGTTTATAGTGAGGGTGGTGTGCTTCTGACCTCGACTCGGGACGTTGTGGGTTGGTGGGCCAAATACTTCGAAGACCTCCTCAATCCTACCGGCACGTCTTCCATTCAGGAGGCAGAGCCTGGGGACTTTGGATCGGACTCTCCAACCTCCGGTGCTGAGGTCACCGAGGTGGTTAAAAAGCTCCTCGGTGGCAAGGCTCCGGTGGTGGATGAGATTCATCCGGAGTTCCTTAAGGCCCTGGATGTTGTAGGGTTGTGTTGGTTAACGCAACTCTGTAATATCAAGTGGACATCGGGGGCAGTTCCTCTGGATTGGCAGACCGGGGTGGTGGTCCCCTTATTCAAAAAGGGGGACCGGAGGGTGTGTTCCAATTACAGAGGGATCGCACTCTTAAGCCTCCCAGGTAAGGTCTATTCGGGGGTTCTGGAGACAAGGGTCCGTCGGATAGTTGAACCTCGGATTCAGGAGGAGCAGTGTGGTTTTCGTCCTGGTCATGAAACACTGGACCAGCTCTATACCTTCAGCAGGGTCCTTGAGGGTGCATGGGAGTTCGCCCAACCAGTCTACATGTTTTTTGTGGACTTGGAAAAGGCATTCGACCGTGTCCCTCTGGGAATCTTGTGGGGGGTGCTCCGGGTATTTGGGGTACCAGGCCCTTTGATACGGGCTGTTAGGTCCCTATATGACCGGTGTCAGAGCTTGGTCCGCATTGCCAGCAGTAAGTCGGACTCGTTTCCGGTGAGAGTTGGACTCCGCCAAGGTTGCCCTTTGTCACAGATTCTGTTCATAACGTTTATGGACAGAATTTCTAGGCGCAGCCAAGGTGTTGAGGGGATCCGTTTTGGTGGCCTTAGGATCGCATCTCTGCCTTTTGCAGATGATGTGGTCCTATTGGCTTCATCAGACCGTGATCTACAGCTCTCGCTGGAACGGTTTGCAGCCAAGTGTGAGACGGCCGGGATGAGGATCAGTGCCTCCAAATCTGAGGCCATGGTCTTGAGCCGGAAAAGGGTAGAGTGCCTTCTCCAGGTCGGGGAAGATGTCCTGCCCCAAGTTCACGAATTGTTCACGAATGAGGGAAAAATGGAGCGGGAGACCAACAGGCGGATTGGTGCAGCGTCTGCAGTGAAGCAGGCGCTGTACCGGTCTGTCGTGGTGAAGAGAGAGCTGAGTCAAAAAGCGAAGCTCTCGATTTACCGGTCGATCTACGTTCCTACCCTCATCTATGGTCACGAGCTT
>NC_051437.1:2310716-2325781 GCF_001649575.2 Kryptolebias marmoratus | reverse complement strand
GACTCAGAGTAGAGCCACTGCTCCTCCACGTCGAGAGGAGCCAGTTGAGGTGGCTCGGGCATCTGGTGAGGTGTTCCGGGCACGTCCCACCGGGAGGAGGCCCCGGGGAAGACCCAGGCTAGGCTGGAGGGACTATGTTTCTCGGCTGGCCTGGGAATGCCTTGGGATTCCCCCGGAGGAGCTGGCCCAAGTGGCTGGGGAGAGGGAAGTCTGTGTCTCCCTGCTTAAGCTGCTACCCCCGCAACCCGACCCCGGATAAGCGGAAGAGAATGGATGGATGGATGGATGGATAATTGAGACTCAACAAATCTGAAAAATGTTATAAGTCAATAGCCTTTGTACCATAATTTAAAATATATATTGCTTTTTTTTTTCCCTGTAACTACAGTCTATATACAAACTATATTCAGACGCAGGGGGAACCGTATCTGATGGGGGAACGCAGCTCGGCGTAACACCAGCCAACACACCACTGGGTATGTGAGTCAGCGCTGATGTTGATGAATGACCATTAAAATTATGTGTGCACACAAAAGTTCTGATACAAATCCAATGCATTGGTAGCAGACTCAGGACTGCTTTAAACAAAAAGAGAGCTCTTTATAAATAAACAAGCTTGTTGTCATGTGAAAAGGTGATATTTGCCTCAGTTTTATCTGAGTTCAACAAGAGAAAATTTGAGGACATCCAGTTTTTTACATCTCTAAAGCAAGCCTGGAGTTTGAGTGGGACATGAGTCATCTGGTCCTATTGATAAATAAAGTTGCGTGTCGGCAGCATAACAATGGTAATGTAGTTATATTTTCTGATAATGTGACCTAATGCAAGCATACAGTACAATATATAAAGAGAGCAGAACTGGACCTAGAACAAGAACCCCGGGGAACATCATAACTAACTTTAGAACATGGTGAGGACACATTATTTACATGTACAAGTCAAAATCTTTTAGACAGATAGGATTTAAACCAAGCTAAGGCAGTTCCCTTGATCTCACTAATGCACTTAAGTCTGTGAAAAAGGATTTTCTGGTCAATAGTGTCAAATGCAGCACTGAGATCCAACAGGACCAACACTGAGACGAGATTGCTATTGGAAACTGTAAGAACATCATTTGTCATTATTTTATGGCTGTTTGGCTATGATGTTATCTAAATCCTGACTGAAGCTTGTCACAGAGATCATTAACTTTCAAATGGGTTAAAAGTTCTTTTAAAATAATGTTAAATAGGTGAGAAGTTGGTCTGTAGTTGGCTAAAACATTAGGATCAAGAGTGTTGTTTTTGTTTTGTTTTGTTTTACAGCGGTTTGATGAAAGCACACTGAAAAGCCTGAGGTTAATAATTAGTTAAAAGAGACAACTAGAAGTGGTTTTTGTGCCTTACAGTGAGAAGAATTGAGACTGAGTGTGAAGCATTCAAAGAATTTAAAAATGCTTTGGCCTAAATTGAAAGATGTTCTTGTATGTATTGGTAGACATGAGTTTGCTATGGCTGGCAGTCCTCGTCCTCTACCAATACTATGAGCTATATGGTAATGGACGTGAGTAAGACAAAAATCTATACTAGGTCTTGTTACTATCTGTAACAAAATTGTTTACAAGAAGGGATTTGGAGGAATGAAATCTATTAGAGGGCCAGATTTAATTGTATTTGGGGTTGACAGTAAACTTTTATTGGACCGGGAATTCACCTTAATAGGATTATGGGAGCATGAGACAAGTTGTTTTCCTTAGTGTTTTACAGAATATCTAGTAGAGGTTATATTAGAAATATGGAAAGGTTCAACAATAGGGCCAGTAGAGGCAGAGTTAATTTGAATGTATAAATTTTGGTTATTAACTTTTAATTGAGACAACAGAAGAAGATAATGTGTGTCCAAACTGCAGGTGCAAGATGTAGACAGTCAGTCACATTGGTGTGTCAGAACAGTGTGTTGTATACTGGAAATTAACTCTGACTTTGCAAAGTCTGTTAAGGTAAAGACTGTCTTTGTTAAAATAGGGCCAGTGGTTCCAAAACAATAAAAAGGTAAATAAAACTAACATCCTGGGTTCTACAGTGGGATAGGAGACACATTTTGAATATTTAAAAGTCTTCTATAATGGCCAGACACATGGCCAACTGTATGGACTGGTCCAAATAAAAAATCAAATTTCCTGCAGATCTTTCATAAGTCCAGGAACTGTGTAAAAGTGTATTTGTTTAACTCTGATTGCTAAAGAGTAGTGTTGTTTATGAACTTCTTATAGCTTCTTAAAAATGTCAAAAGCTGTTGTTCAAGGAAACAAATGCATAACTACATTAAAAAGCAAACATGCCTGATAATGATATCTCCAATTATCAAAGTTGATGGTGAAAACAGAAGTAACGGTGGTCAAACAGGATTAGCAATCGGTGGTGTCAGGGTTTATTCTCACCCGACCTAAATAAAGAACCATGCAGAGAGTAGATTGTCTTTTATGAGGCTTTTTCAAAAGGAGAAGTCTTGCGTGTTTGTTTGGATCAAGCCCGAGCGAGTTCTAAACTCTTGTTGCAGCGGCACCTTTTTTATTAGAAGCATGAACTTTAATAACTTGTGTGTTGAGCGCTCGTACGATAGGAATGAACTACATTAAACTCTAACAGCTCCCTCCTGTTTATCATGCGAGCTCACAAAATGCAAAACTTCAAGTCAAACACATGATAGCAAAAGTAGTGAAATGTTTTATTTTAATGTCCAGCAAAACGTCTGAGACCTCAATTGTGAGAACGTCAATTCATATCTGTTACGTCCCGGCTCGTGAAGGACGCAATATAAAGGACAAGACCCAGAATATAGTACAGTTTATTTTGGTTACAACTAAAGTGCTAAAATGAAATACAAGATAGGAGTTTGCCTCAATAGTGAACTGAAATACAGCAAAACTGTTGTACAGAAAGTAAAATAGACTATTTAAAGTCTGACGGGCAAAACAAAAGACAAATCCCAAATAGACAGACCCGAAAGAAAACCAAACACGAAATCTCTAACAACAGAACGAATGAACTCCAACAACAGCTGGCTGAAACCAGAAACAGTTTCACTGAAGTGTAGTTTTGACTACCAAGATTTCTTTCGCTGTCACAACCAATACCAACAAAGACATAGTCAGAAAACCCTATGGCATACTGCACCTAAAGCACAGCAGCCCTGACTGAAAGGTTGAGCTGGCTTTTATCAGCTGCCTCATGTGGTCGGGCTTCCTTATTGGCAGCTTCTGGTGAGTTGGTGTTGCTGTCCAAGGTGTGCTCCAGCCAATCATCTTTGGACAGGTACTCCTTAAAGGTCTTCTCAGGAAGTCCACCAGCAGAGGGAGGCAGCCAATCAGCACTTGGAGCTGGAAACCCTTCTCATATGTAAAAACATTTAACATGATACTTAAGAGTACAGGCCTGGGGCCTTAACAACATCACTGTAGGACACACTTTTCAATATGAACTTCATAACACAATTTTTCTTTTCTCATTCAGCCTTCATCGGGCTTTCTCAGAGTAGGATTCTCTAATGGCGGCATTGTGTACACTTTTGTCTGAGGGGCACACGATCATGATCTGAAGAGTCAAGTTCGTTAAAACTTTCACCCTATAATCAACCATCTCCAGACGTAACATGTTTTTGGCTACACCAACGTACGCAACTGCTGTTAGGAGCACCTTTCCAGCTTTAGACCAATGCTTGAATTCCTCTGGTACGTCAGAGCCATAGACAGCGTCATGGGGTTTGAAGTGCAACACAGTGTGATCCAGCTCGCGCTTTGTTCTCCTGTGAGTTTCATTGTGGACATGATATATGAAAAATATTCCATCTGAAAATCGAAAAGGGGCACATCTACCTATCCAGTTCCCTCCCGGTAGTACTTCATACAGACAGTGGCCACACAACCACATCCCTTGGATGATGAGGCGTGTGGCTGTGTTATCTTGTTCTAAAATTGGAATGAAGGACACCTCTATGCACCCAGATTTGTTTCCTATAAAAGGACCATCGTTCTGGCCTTGTGTCCAGCATTGGGGGTGAGTCATGCCTTTGGGGACGTTGGCCATCATGGGGATAGGCGGAGTTCCCTCCCACTAAAGCACATCCATTCGAACACCGTAGTTTTGGTACACCTGCGTGTTGTTCATCCCTATAGCTGAGTAAAATGCCCGTGACTCATTGGAGGTCATGTTCTTCACGTACAGAGTTGGCTGATGTGAGCTTTTGGGTAACTTGGTACAGACATAACAACTGGTAAGATTGCTTTGCTTAGCCATAAAATGAACATAGCCCTGCCTTAGGTTTCCATCTGCTAATGATTCTTCATCCACCACGGTGGTCAGCCAGGAAAGCACATCCTTATGATGGAGGTTTAGGGTGTGTGTGAGGGTGACACATGCAACAACCACAACATAACAGGGAATCCACCACTTCATGTGTAGAGTCCTCATTGTTGCTTCGTCTACAACGACACACAAGCCCTCTAATAGCCTAATGGAACTGGGATCAGGTGTTTTCTTCACTGACGTTAAGACACCACACCTCTAAACAGCGAGGCCCCTTTGTAGTCATACTTCCCCCAGTTCCGGTGCTTTTAAGGGTCAAGCACTCTTTGCAGCTTACAGTGGTTGAGATGTATCTAGCTGGGTCTTTCAGTGATCTTCACTGTGGTGGGTGTGGTCAACAGCACTTGAAACTGTCCTTCCCACCGTCGGTTGGCCCAGTTTTTCTTTTTCACCACCTTCATGTACACCCAGTCTCCTGGTTGGACCAGAGGTGTGTCCTGTTGGGAAACCTAATCTGATGGCAGTAAATTTGCATTTGACACTTCTTTCATTTTTAGTGTTTTAATCATGTAGTCTGCCGATGTTTGTTCCTCCTCTGCTTGTTCTAAATCTGATGAAAACAATGGCCAGTACTGTCCCTGTCCCCCTCGGAAGAAGCCTCTGCCTCGGCCTGCTGGGGGACCTTGGTAAAACACTTCATCTGTGGTGAAAAGCTCATCCCCATCTACATGGAATGCACTCCCGGTTTTCGCAGTTTTAACAACATTTTCAGCATGTCTTGCATACTCCATCAGTTGAGAAACAGAACAAGTTTCTACACCCACCAAGTGTTTTGAAATCCAAGCTGACAGGTCAGGGCGGAAACCTGTTAACAGAGCCCTTTTTAGCTGCTGTTGGAATGGACAGTTATCATCTGGGTCCACAGGGATTCCACTGTGTGTTCTAAACTCTTGTTCAAAACGTATTTTGAATTCATCAACATCTTGACCAGGTTTTTGTTTTATTCCTGCCAGGTAATCATAATTAGCTCTCTCGAGAAGACAGTGTTTGGAGGAACCCTCTTGTACAGACGGGACATTTTTCTCCGGATACACAATGGATTCAAAAGGAGAAGTCACTCTTGCGTGTTCGTTCGGATTAAGCCCGAGCGAGTTCTAAACTCTTGTTGAAGCTGCACCTTTTTTATTAGAAGCATAAACTTTAATAACATGTGTGTTGAGAGCTCATACAATAGGATTGAACTGCATTAAACTCTAGCAGGTGGGGTGGTGACTTGCACAGCTGATGCTTTTACCAGCTGCTGAAGAGGCGCTTCTCCCTTGGACATAACAGAGTCTTTCTCCAGCTGGAAGTTGGCTGGATTTTTTGTTGAAATTTCCTCGCTGATTGTTTGCGGATCACTTGCAGCAGCAGCAGGAAAGAGGCTTAAACAGTCTGCTGGATATGTTCTCTGCTCATGTAGTGTGGCTGGCCGGCAGTCACAGAAGCAGTCGAAGGCGGCTCTGTCTGAATTGCAGAGGTCGAAAATACTGCAATATCAGCCTGGTGGACTGAGGCCTCACAGTTTTGGCAGAGTCGCTGCTCTCTTAAAGCTTTGTTGACTCAGGTGTTATTTTTTTCCATAATAAACCTTTGACCAGGATGATGAAATTGAGCGATTCAGGATAGATGTGAGGGCATGGGCCTTGGGTTTGGTACTCGTTCAAATCTAAAGATCATCTGGCTGGGCTGCAGCTGGGCCACAGACTCAAGACAGGAAACTCAGCACCTTCAGCTTGAGCAGCAGCAGAGCCCAAAGACTAAGGCTTAGTGAGCATTTTATTCATTCTAAGAATTTCAGAATGGACAGAAGATTTTGGTTCAGAATCTGAATTGGGTGAGTATATCCATGGTAGAGTAGTGGTGGTGTAGGCAGGGGTGGAAATTAGCACCCGCCACCCGCCAAATGCGGGTAAATATTTGAAGTGGCGAATTGATGGTGAATTTGATCAACACACACGCCACTGTGGCGGGTTGGCAATTTGAACAGAAAAGGTGTTATTTGTCCTCCTGACATATAGGGGGCAGCAATGTGCTCGAGTTGCTGCTGTTACGTTGAGCTGTGTTCCTCCATCAGATACGGTTCCCCCTGCGTCTCCGTGCCGCGTACGCTGCAAAAAGTGCACGTTCATGTTCAATGCTCGTAACCGCCGCGCTGTGCTCGCGCTGCAAGGGAACTACGGAGACCAAAAAAAATCAAACAACTTGTTTTGGCGAAGTTAACCCACAGTTCTGCTAGTGTGATAGATAGACAGACAGACAGACTCTGTTATGGACAATATAGACAATGTGTGGACAAAAACAATTAATAATTAAAATAAATGACTTATCTATTAACAGAATTGTTTAGAGGGGCAAATATTTCTCATTAAAAAAAACAAAAAAAACATCATTCTTCTAGTAATAAAATGTGCTAATATTATCATAATACAGAGGAATAAACACAGTTAAGGACTTGTTGGTAAATTATTTTTGTCCTATGTTTTAGAGGGGGAACCGATTATTTCAGACGGCTGAAATATTTGGTTCCCCCTGGTAACTTTTGCAAAAAAAAAAAAACAACAAATGTCTCCAAATTCAGAGGACTTATTGTCCGTGATGAGAGGAATAAACACAGTTAAAGACTTGTTGGTAAATTAACTGGTTGTTGTTGGAAAATAAAATATCTAAATAATATTCGACCCGAAAAAACCTGAGAAAACCCGCTTAAAAATATTACAACAGTTCACTGCAAACCCATATGATGCACTCGATCCACTACAGATTACATGCAGTCTAACACCAATTAGGTGTTGTGATGAGAAGCTATTTTATTTTCTGTTTTTCAAGAGTAGTCAGCTTGTAGGGCACCACAACTGCTTCCACCCACGTCGATCATCATCATCATATGAAATAACTTTTTGTCACAACAAAAAATAGTAGCTGGTAAAATATTTGAGTGGCTGGTAAAAAATTGTGTCCACCAGGCATAGTGGCTGGTGGACAAAATTTTTAATTTCCACCCCTGGGTGTAGGACATGGGAGACATATCGGAACACAGAGTCAACACCAGCAGGCCAACAAGTGATGCATGGACTTGCAAACTATACTTGGATTACTTGAGGGAGACAGACACAAAGTTATTGAGAAGTTTATCTTTTTTTATATAGTTTCTTCTCTGACTCATTGTGTTCTGAAGATGCTGGTAATTTGAAATACAATGCTAACACACAGAGCTTTCTTTGCCATACACAACACTCGCCACTATTTCACATCTGTGTGTGAAGGTCAAGGAAAACGATACAATGTTCACTAAACTTGGTTTAATCCACATGTGTTTCTGCTTTGTGGCTCAGATATTTGAGCCCAGCTCTGCATAACAATAGCAGACAGAACAGACATATCATAACAGCATAAGCTTTTAACACAGTCTGAACAGCTGCTGGGAAGTCCGGGTGGGACAGCACGGACTGACCTCCACCCAGATGAGGATAGACCAACAGATGGATCTCAGCAGCCCGGCGACCCTGCAGCCAGCAGTAATAGATACCTGAAAAATACAGACCATTAACAGCACAAAACATTTTATTATTCATTCATCCATTTATTTTTTTTTATCTACCACTTGTTCTGGCATCAGGTTACAGGGGCAGCAGCTTTTCCGAGCCACCTCTTCCAGCTTTTCTAGTAGAATTCTAAAGTGTTTCCAGGCCAGCAAAGAAACTTAGCCACTCAAGCATTTCTTGGCTCTTCCCCAGGGACTCATCACAGTTGGACATGCCCAAAACACCTCCCTAGGAGGCATCTAGTGGGCATCCTTACCACATGTCTCAACCACCTCAACTGCCTTTTGATGCAAAGGAGCAGCAGTTCTATTCTGAGTCCCTCCCAGATAGCAAAACTTCTCATCCTATCTCTAAAGGGGAGCCAATCTACCCTGTGGAAAAAAACACATTTCCACTGCTTGTATCTGCAATTGCATTCTTTTGGTCACTACCCAGAGTTTGTGATCATAGGTGAGGAACGTAGACCAACCACTAATCAGAAAGATTTGTTTTACAGCTTCACCACAATGGACCGGTACATAGTATGCAATACTGCAAATGTTGCATTGATCTGTCTATCTTCTTCTTCCCTCACTCAGGGTTTGTGAGGAACCATGAGATACCTAAACTCCTCCACTTGAGGCAGCACCTCACTCCCAACCCAGAGAGAGCAGTCCACCCTTTTCCAAATCTGAGAACTATTGTCTCAGATTTGGAGGTGCTGATCTTCCGAGCTGCTTTACACTCAGCTGTGAACCACTCCAGTGAAAGCTAGAGATTACAGCACAATGATGCTAACAGGACCGCATCATCTGCAAATAGCAGAGACAAAATCCTAAAGCTATCAAAGTGGACCCTTTCCGTCCCCTGGCAGCACTGAGAAATTCTGTCTATAAAAGGAGTAAACAGAAACTGTGACAACGGGCAATCCTGTCAGACTCCAACTCTCACCCTGAAGAAGTCCAACTTACTACCAGCAATGCAAAACAGTCTCTCACACCATTTGTATAGGGCCTGAAAGGCCCTTAGTAATGGACCCAAAAGCCCATACATGTGGAGAACCCCCCACAGGGTACCCAAGGGGACACGGTCAAATGCCTTCTCCAAGTCCACAAAATGCATTTAAACTGGTTGGGAAAACACCTATGCCCCTTGGAGGACCCTAGCAAAGGTAAAGAGCTGCTTTAGTGTTTTATGGCTGAGGAGTAAGCTGTATCATTTCTCCTAAATCTGAGATTTGACTATTGACTGGACTCTCTTCTCCAGCACCCCTGAATAGAACTTACCAAGGAGGCTGAGGAATGTGATTCCCTGTAATTGGAACACATCTTCTGGCTCCCTTTCCTAAAAAGAGGAACCATTCTGCCAACCCAGTGGAACTTAGACCAATGTCCAAGCAATGTTGCAAAGGCGTGTCAATCAAGATAGCCCACCAATATCTAGAGCCTTAAGGACCTCAGATCCCATCCACCTGCAGAGCCTTGCCACCGTGGAACTTTTAATTACCTGAACTAAAGTGTTTTAGAGTCTCTATCAAAGGCCTCACTAAACTCCTCCCACACCTGGGCCTTTGCCTCAGCAACAGTCTGCTTGGCCCACCAATACCCCTCAGGTGCCTCTAGAGTCCTATCAGCTAACAAGGCCAGATAGAAAACCTTCTTCAGCTTGTCAGCCTACCTTACCCAGGGTGTCCACCACCAGATTCAGGGATGGCTGCCATGAGAGGCATCAAGAACTTCGTGACCCCAGCTCAAGTCAGCTGTCTTAACAATAAAGTTGCAGAACATGGCACAGCTGGGATGCAGTCAAAGCTCTGTCAGCAATGGGAGTTGAAAATGTTTCAGACTGGTTCCCTTGCCAGGTGTTCCCAACAAACCTTCATCTCTGTATGAGTCTATTGGAACTCGTTCAGTATCTTCCCCTGTCATCTGATCAACTAACCACTAGGTAGTCATCAGTTGACAGCTCTGTTCCTCTCTTCACCCAAGTGTCCAAAACATACAGCCACAGATCAGATGACGTGACAACAAAATGTACCATAGATTAGTAGCCAAAAGTGGTCTGGAACTATGTGCACTTATGGACACCCCTATGTTTGAACACAGTGTTTATTATGGACAAACTGTGTCTAGCACATAAGTCCAATAACAGAACACCACTCAGGTTTAAATCAGAGAGGACATTCCTCCCAATCACACCCCTCCAGGTTACACTGACATTACCCACATGGGCACTGGAGTCCCCCAGCAGAATGATGGAGCACTGAGCTGGAGCACCTTCCAGCACCCCCACTAAGAACTCAAAAAAGGGTGGGCCCCAGTAACCCACGTCTGGGCAAGGGA
This sequence comes from Kryptolebias marmoratus, assembly GCF_001649575.2. NCBI lineage: Eukaryota > Metazoa > Chordata > Actinopteri > Cyprinodontiformes > Rivulidae > Kryptolebias > Kryptolebias marmoratus. The sequence continues at coordinate 2,315,593 of NC_051437.1, read as the reverse complement.
CACTTCTGTCAATACAAGTGTTTTACGTAAATCGCTCTTTGTCTGGCCTATCGCCTAGGACCAATAGGCTTTGAGAGACCCTCCAAGGGGCAATTGCCCCTGACAGCAAAGCTCCTAGGATCATTCAGGCACAAAACTCCTCCACCACAATATGATATCATTTCACAGTGAATTATAATGGACAGGGACAAAATGGCTCTGAGGAGTAAAGTCACTGAATATGAAACCAACATGTCAAAGAGTCAGTATGTTGTTTTTGGCGGTCATTAATTTTTTTTAAAACATTAAAGGCCTAGCATTCCTTGAAGAAATACATATTGCCTTCCACTTTTCAGGGTCAAACATTGAATATATTGGTATACAAGATAGTGAAATGTCACCTTCAGGGTTTGCATTGAGTGTGACTCTCAGTTACTAGTTGTGGTGGTCATTTTGAATCGGGTTGATTCCAAAACACAATCAGTTGTAGATGTTCATCTGATTATCACTTTCTGCAAGTTTCATTAGTAATCATTCAGTAATTTATGATATATTTATTTACAGACAGACATACAAACAGATGTGCACACATGCCACACACTTATGTGAAAGGCAAATCTCCAGGATGGATTTCCTCAATGTTTATGGGAGACAGGCACAGTATAATACATATGCTTTTTGTTTGCTTGTTTGTTTGTTTTTGTTTTTGTTTTTTTTGTTGTTTTTTTGTGGAGAAGCTCCATTAAAACACTATTTCAGAGTTAGATATTGTGGGTAAAAACTAAAAAACAACAATAATACAGACCATAAAATAGCAAAACGTGTCAACAGAAGCAAAGGCTCCGCTTCTTAAAATACTGATAAAAGCAGCATGTGAACTCAATTTTACAGAATAAATTATGGCTGGTGGAGACTGAGGAAACCACTACTGCAGCTCATACCTGAGTCCTGGGTCTTTGCTGGTTGGAACAGCAGGTGGTGCCCCATATCTATTTGTAGCCTCAGGGGGGTGGTGCTAATGTTACTCCATAATTTGTGCTGTAATCTGTAGATCGGTTTAAATCCTTGATCCCAAGCCACTGCCATGTCTGGACGAGCTCCGGGACATCCCAGGGTTAGGACACGGTCTGTTGGGTGGTTTAGGTAGAACACAGGCACCTGGACTGGCAGGGAGGCAAAACTATGGCATGGCACAGGAGCTAAATTAGTTATGTTACAGGTAAAACAGTATGTATCACAGTGGTACTTTTGCAGACAGAAAATATATTCAACAAACTCAACGCATAAAGAGACAGTTCAGGTATTTTGAAGTAGGGTCTATGAAAAAGCTGTGAACAATTAATTTTGAACTTGTAGATAGTTCTTTGAACAACCTCAGTTTAATATTTAATTTTGACAGGACTGACAAAATAATGGCTAGTCTTAATTGGGCAAGACCAAATATCTTAAAAGAAGTCCCATCTCAGAAGATGTATAGCTATTCGTGTAAATTTTGCATGGAATTTTGTAGTATATATTTAATTACATGGAACTCTAGGTTATTTGCAAATATAAATAACAGCAGCAGCAGCTATTTAAGTGTTCCTGGGCAAGACACTGAACCCCTGATTGCCATCAGTGAATGATTGGAGTTAAAAAGCACTGATTAGACTCTATAGAATGATTTATTCAGAATAGCTTTGTAGAGATGTAATAGAGTGCTGTGTGTGGATGGGTAGATGAGGGCAGATTGTGTTGTAAAGTGCTTTCAGTGGCCTGATTAGCTAGAAAGGCACTATAAAAGTACAATCCATTTACTGTAAAGTTTATAAATTATTATTTGCATGAACCACTTGAGATCAAAGTTTTAAGACAGCAGCTTTGGTCTTGGCTGCATTTAGACTAGCCTTTAGCTTGTCAGTGCTGTCAGAATTAAACTATTTCTACAAACTAATGACATTTAAAGAGGTATTTGCAACAGTTAAGATATTAATTGTTCATAACCAAAAACGGTAGTTTGACAACACTGTTGATATGTAAAATGTGATTTTTTTATTTATTTATTTCGCTTATTGGTCTGCACAGGGCAGTAACATGATGCTCACCTGTAACCAAGAAATGCCATCAGAGCAACCAGGTTCAAAGGGGGTGGGGATTCAGTAGGACAGAGCACTTCACAGCTTTTCACCTCCAGTTTAGGCCCCACCCTGCTCTGCTTCAGAGGGTCCAAAGCTCCGGGTAACGCCCCTGAACCACAGGAAGCTACTGTCTGATTGGCCCATCTGTAGCGCACATGCAGGAAGCGGGACTGGACGTAGCAAAGTCCCACACGAACCTGTTCCCCTGGAACTCCACAGCGGTCGCACACAGACCAGGACTGGTAGCTGAGGAAGACCTGGTACAGAGGATGTGTATACACCATGATGTTCTTCTGTTGGCCCTTCCACTCCTCAGTGACTCTAGGAGGATGCAGTGGATTATTGTGGATTCAGGGTTTACAAACATTTTTTTTTTCAGATTTTGTACTTACCCAGACTCGGATGTCCAAATTTTTTATTAAATTCTTGAAACATTTTTGACATCAAAACATCTGTAAATTTATTACAATTTATGGTGTTTGGATAGTGGTGATGTATATTATCTGTATGCTTAATTAGGTAAAACTATTGAATGTATGGATTTTATTTGCACTCAGTCAAAATTTGAATTTTTTTTTTTTTTTACTGGGTTTATATTGCATCTTGAGAGGATAAACAGCTACTACTGCAAAACACTTTTTATTGCCCATTTTCTCAAAGTAATCACTGGCTGTAGATCTACAGCTGGTTAACTTTTAGAATCAACTCCACTCAGTATATTCATCACATCTAATTAATATTAACCAACACAAAAGCAATTCTAACATTCTTAATTTTTACAGTTGAGGTAAAATTTGAGTAGGCTACTACACATTGTGCAACATCTTAGAAAACAGCATCACTGAAAATGACTAGTGGTCAGCTCTGTCTGTCTGTCAGCAAAATATCTCATGGATAACTGGACAGATTTTATTCTCAGAAAGTAATTATTGGATTTACATCTACAACATAATAACTTGTGGAAGCTACTTTTGTACCTGTGATCGAATATGGTGACATACTGTACATACATGCAGCCTCCTCTACTTTAAGGAGCCTAGACTCCTAAACTGTTTCATTTTGATAGCAAAATCCTTCATCCATTATTGTACTCTTTATGATTAGTTGGTTAGATTTCCCAAACTGCTCACAGACAGCAACACTACAACATTTTTTTTTTATATTCCAAACTTTCATAATACCTCAATACTCTACTTCCAGTCAGCTCTAGCATTTACCAATTGTGCATCTCCAGGTGGTTACCACAGAATGTTCCCAGGGTTTTAACAGATTTGCTACATCTGCTAACATCTGCTAGTTTGTTGTGTCAAAGCAGTCCTGTAGGGTCTCATTGGCTGCATTGTCCCATTTGTAAATGACCCTGGAAACCGTTTTCTCTTGTTTCAGTCTCTGTTTGTAGGCAGGGAGCAGTAGAATGACGTTGTGGTCCGCCCTATTCAGAGCAGGGCGGAGGAGGGGTTTGTAACTGTCCTTGAAAGGAGTGTAGCAGTGGTCTAGTGTCTGGTCTCCCCTGGTAGCCACAGAAACGTGTTGGTAGTATTTAGGGAGTACTTTTTTCATGTTATTTTGGTTGAAATCTCCCAGAACAATGAAGGCAGCGTCAGGGTGTATGTTTTCAAGGTGAGGTGGGATGTAAACTACGGTGAGAATCACGCAAAAGGGCCTGACCTTAATGGCGAGTAACTCTAGGGCTGGTGTACAGTGAGACGCTAGAATATGTGCATCTGTGGCCCACAAGGAGTTAATCATAAAGCACACACCCCCTCCGCAAGACTTGCCTGAGTCCTTGGTTCAATCCATCCGGTAGATGGAGAAATTGTCCAGAGTTACGGCGCAGTCGGGGATGCACAGCTCCAGCCATGTCTCTGTAAAGGCAAGGACGCAGCAATTTCTCGTGTCCCGTTCGTAATTAAGCCGTGCTTGCAGGTCGTCCAGTTTATTCCTCAGAGAATGGACATTGGCGAGCAGGATAGTGAGAAGAGGAGGTTTGTTGTGCCTCTGGCGAGTCCTGCACAACACACCGGCTCACTTTCCTCTCCGTGTCTTTCTCCTATGTCGCATAGAACAAAGGACCCAGGGGAGAAGTTCAGCCACGCAGTCCTCAAGAGTGGGTTTAAAGTTCTCTCCGCTGAGGACCGTAACTTCACTCAGGTGTTTTTATTTTGGTAGAAAGACATTACATAACTGTAAGTGAGACAGTGAATGGTTTGTCTGTATGTGGTCCTTTGATGGACTTGCAACCAGTACAGGGTGCACAATGGCTGCTGGAAATAGGCAACAGCACCCACAACCAAAAAGGAGAAGAAGGTAAAGAAAATGGATGGATGGATGGATGGATGGATGGATGGTTGGTTGGTTGGTTGGTTGGTTGGTTGGTTGGTACATAAGTATGTAAAAACTGGATAGAGAACAGTAAGTTTGAGAGAACATACTGGAAAAACATGCTTGGAGACAAATACTGCCTGAGGTGATTTGTTTGTTCATCCTTAATCGTTAAAGTAGTAAATAATAAATAGGGAAAAAAATGTGGTCTTTTGATGATATATCTAAATCGATGTTTTGTGTTTTTATTTTCAGATTTTTAGTAATTCCACCATATTGCACAGGTTTGTTGGCATGTGGACAGCGTGTTCTTGTATGAGATCTCAATTTCTGTTTGTTATTCATTGCTTTATTTATAGATAGATAGATAGATAGATAGATAGATAGATAGATAGATAGATAGATAGATAGATAGATAGATAGATAGATAGATAGATAGATAGATAGATAGATAGATAG
>NC_051437.1:2271367-2307587 GCF_001649575.2 Kryptolebias marmoratus | reverse complement strand
AGGCACTCATCCTGGCCGCCCAGGAACAGGCCCTAAACACCAGAGCAATAGAGGCTCAGATCTACCACCCCAGACAAGACCCAAGGTGTAAGTTGTGCAAGGAGGCCCCTGAGACAGTCCACCACATAACAGCAGGGTGCAAGATGCTGGCAGGGAAAGCATACATGGAACGTCATAACCAAGTGGCTGGCATAGTGTACAGAAACGTCTGTGCAGAATATGGACTGGAAGCTCCGAGATCAAAGTGGGGAACACCCCCAAAGGTAGTGGAGAATGACCGAGCTAAGATCCTGTTGGACTTCCAGATCCAGACAGAGAAAATGGTAATGGCGAACCAACCGGACATTGTGGTGGTGGGTAAACAACAGAGGAAAGCAGTTGTGGTGGATGTAGCAATACCGAGTGATTGCAACATCAGGAAAAAGGAGCACGAGAAACTGGAGAAATACCAGGGCCTTATTATTGTATGTGTAATATTATAGTATATATTCTGTACATATTTGTGGAACCTTCTTCTTAATTTTTTTACTAAAAGAATTAAACTGGAAACAAAAAGCAAAGAAAAAGCATAATTTGCATTTGGCGTGTACAGTCATTCAACCCTGGCTTCATAATAATAATAATAATAATAATAAAATAAAGAAGAACTACAATTTTGAGAGGTCTTTACAGAGGCCTGCAGTGCTCAGGCCTAATATAGTCTGGAAACACTGTTTTTCCTCACTCTGTTATTTACCCCATACTTATGCAGAAAAGAAAAATACTAAAAACAAATTCCATACATTTCCAGACTGCATAAAAACACTGAGGGTTCCAAAAACCTTTAGATAAAATGTTTAGTGGCGTGTTGCTGCTAATGTTTGTGTTTTCTGACCTCAGAATAAAACTGAACCTGGGAGCTTCTTGAATGTCCAGGTCATAAGCAAAGAAGAAGTCTTTCTGGTTGGAACCACAGATATACAGACCCGAGTTGTTGGGTCTAGCTCTGAAGATTAGCAGGCTGAAGAGCCGAATGGAGAACCGACTCTGCAGGTTGCCACTGTGAGGGACCTGACTTGAGTCACTCAACTTGTTGCCTTGGTGATCTGTCAGGACTTTGGTCTTGTCCGAGCAAGCCTCATGTTTCCGGAAGAACCACACAACAGATTGGACCTGAAGCAAAAAGAATGAAAATATTTTTGCTAATAGTCAAATAAATAAACACAAAGACAAAAACATTATCACCCTTTCAACAGGGAGGGAATAACAAAGGTTCCTAGGAATAAAACATAAATACCTTTTTATGGCAATGTTCTCTTGATTATTGACCAAGTACTGTATGTTCATCTTATTTAAAAAATCTCAGATAGAGAGCATTTAAGTAAAATCATTGTCAAGAAAAATCTCATAAAACATGAAGATATTCTCTGGACAACATTTATAAAATCAATATTAAAACTGATTCACTGAGGGTACGAATCCATGTATCATTTGTTCTGTCGATTTTCAATTGAAAATCAAAAATCAAATAATTAAAAAAAACTGTACTGGTTATTTTGTTTTTCATTATAACACCAAAAATGAAAAAAAACACCTGGTTTTTCATATTTCACTTTTAGGCTAAGATCAAAAACACGAAATCGAAAAAACGGGCAGGAGAACAGAATTTGATTTTAAATTTTTTTTGGTCTGGTTTAGGTGACCTGGAAGTGGCTCTATGCGGCAGTTGAGTAATGTAGTGGATACTATGGCGGCACTAGAACCACTGATCGGGGACATGTTTACCAGTGGTTTGATCCTTGAGACAATACGCAAGTCTCCATGGCTGATGGGTCTGACTGGATTATCCAGTCCTGATCGATTGATGTTAAACAAACATAAATATGTAGACGCCTCATTACATCCTGGAGCACATCCGCCGTCGCTGCCATGTTGGACGGATCTCTCCTCTCTCTAAGAGCCAACAGGAGTAAACACAGAGCGAGTAGCTATGACCGGATTTTACATCACATGGGATTACCTTTCACATGTAAGATCAATAATTCACATGAACAATAATTTTGGTTACTTGAACATCTATAATATTGTGTCATCGTAGCTAACGCTGTCTATTGGAGCTGACGTGTCAGCGCGGCCGCCATCTTGGCTGGGTCCCTCATGCGTCCCCCAGTGCATTTCTTTGTACTGGGGAAGCTGTATGTCCAACTAAAATAATCAGAACTCTCTGAGTCTTTACCCGATTTTCACACAGTTTGGTCTGTTACAAACAGCAGAGATGTAGTTATGATACGAATACTTTCACACATTAAAAATATGTGATATCATGCTAAAATACTTTGTTTTATGCTCTTTAACAAAGACAGACATATAGTATGGCATATTAATAAATGTATATTTCAATACACTTATATATTTATCATATTACTTATCACATACTTATCATGTTTTAATTAAGAAACAAGTTTGATTGTTCATTTCAATTTATTTCACTCTGTCACACATATACACTCCTGATCAAAATCTTAAGACCAGTCAAAAAATTGCAAGAATTTGCATTTTGCACTATTGGATCTTAAGAAGGTTCTAAGTAGAGCTTCACAATGATAAAAGAATAAATTAGCGTAAGAGACAAAAACTTTTGAGCGGGGAATTAATTGAAAATTGCATTTACACTCAAACATGATTTTTTCAGCTGATCAAAAGTTTAAGACCATAGCTCATAGCCCTGCTTGTAACTAGGGCTGGAGAGCTGAGGTTCACTTTTAGGGAGATGTTGGGAAAGGTCCAGTGGAAGCTCTCTGGAGCTTTCCTTCAGGTTTCTGTGTTCCTTAAATATAAGACACATAATACTGTAAAATAACTTTATTAAAAACAACTTGAAAAGATTTTAGTATCCCACAATATGTTGTAATACACAATACATCACTAAATCCTGTCATAGTCTGCACTTTGGGTGTTGTCAGGATTTTGGTTTTTACAGTCTGTCTTCATGTTTAATTTAGAGTTTGTGGTTCATGTTTTATTTTTAGTTTTCTGTGTGGGCCTGAGTTTAGTTCTGTCTTTGTCCCTCGTGTCTGTGTTTATGTAATCATCCACTTCTCCCCAGTTGTCATCCGTTTACCTGCCACACCCACCTCCACCTGTCTGCAATTATTACCTCTCACCTGTGCCCACTTACCTAATCTTCCTTTGTGCTTAAAACCTGGTCTCTTTCTCCACCTCCCTGCTGGATCATTGTTCGTTGGTGCTCTGTTCTCGTTTCCTTGCCTGTTTTTCCCCCTGGTCCAGTTTCTGTTGTTTTTGCCCTTGCCTTGGTTCTGGATTTGGTTTATGTTTTTGTTTTGTTGCCTCATCAGCTTTTGTTTTTGATTTAATAAATTAGTTTTCTTTTAGCTATAAGTTTGAGTCTGCTCTCTGGGTTCACCTCCGTTGCCACCACCGATCCTGACAGATGTCTGTTTCGGGTTTTCTGTTCTCCCTCGCCCCTGCTGCCTTACTCCTTTTCCGCATGTTTTCAATCCAGCCAATCACTCCTTGATTATTTAATCACCCCTCCTTCAGTCACTGGTGTCAGTTCCTTAGGTTGTTTTGTTGTTGTCATTCCGCCCATCCTGTGTTCATCATTAAAGAAGATTTCAAACTGCCTGCTGCCTTTTGGTCCAACTTACCACCTCATACCTTGACAGAAGGAACTGACCAGACTGGTGGCGGCCCCGCTGGCAAAATCTCCGGAGTCGCCTGCACCACCAGCAAGGTCTCCAATGTCTCCTGCACCGCCGACTAAATCTCCGGTGTCTCCTGTGCCGCCGGCAAAGTCTCCAATGTCTCCTGCACCGCCGACTAAATCTCCGGTGTCTCCTGTGCCGCCGGCAAAGTCTCCAATGTCTTCGGCACCGCCGGCAAAGTCTCCAATGTCTCCTGCACCGCTGACTAAATCTCCAGTGTCTCCTGCGCCGCCGGCAAAGTCTCTAATGTCTCCAGCACCACCTCCAAGGTCTCCGTGTCTCTAGTGCCGCCACCGGCCATGTCTCCAGTGCCAGTCCAGGACGCCTCAGCATCTCCGGCGGATCAGGCTGATCCTCTCCTTCAAGGGATCCGCCGGCTGTGCGGCTGACGGCAAAAGACTGTTTTTTGGGGTTTCTTCCCTGTGCCTCCTATTGGGGGATTTTGTTTTTTTCATCCTGAGTGGGGTTGTTTTTTGTTTGGGACTCAGGTCTTCCTTTTCTTTGGGTGTCTGGCATCTGCTCTTTCGAGGGCACTGTCACAGTCTGCACTTTTGGGCTCTGTTTCGGGTTTTCTGTTCTCCATTGCCCCTGCTGCCTTGCTCCTTTTCCGCACCTGTTTTCCATCCAGCCAATCACTCCTCAATTATTTAATCACCCCTCCTTCAGTCACTGGTGTCAGTTCCTTAGATTGTTATGTTCTTGTGTTGTTGTCGATCCGTCCATGCTGTGTGCGTCATTAAAGAAGATTTCACACTGCCCGCTGCCATTTGGCTGCCTTGACAATTCCTAAACATGCAGAAAGAACTAACAGGTAAAAACAGGTTTAACAAAGTATGATATTAACTTTAGTTTTAAAAATGAATCATAGACATTTCTGTTAACATGTACAGTAAAAAAACTCCTCCTCTTTGGAGATGAGATGGGAAGTTGAAGACAGATGGGGTCACAGCATCTCTGAGCCAGTCCTGTTGAAGTCCTCTGGTTTGAAATGTTCACTAAAGAGCTGAGACGACTCTGTAGCAACAAAACCCTCCCTTCTTACTGCAACTTCCCATTGCATCCTTAAAACTGTGTTACTGGGAAACCTTCAAAATGTGAAGAAAAACAGAAAGAGGTAATGAGAGAGAGCACCAGTTCCTCCTGTTAGCATTTTGCTGTTTGCCAAATAATGCTAACTACTATGTTATAAATGACATAATGTTATAAATGGTCAAATAACCAAAATTATTGTTCAGTCCTACATGTGAAAGGTAATCCCACATGATATAAAATCCGGTTATAGCTGCTTGCTGTGTGTTTACTCCTGTTGGCTCTTAGAGAGAGGAGAGATCCGTCCAACATGGCAGCAACACCGGATGCGCTCCAACACATAATGAGGCACTACATATTTATGTCTGTCACAGACCGATTGACAACAAGTACCGATCGTTGAAGGTCATACAAACTGGTTGCTATTACAACAACGTAGCCTGCCTACTCTGATGCTAGATTCAGTTTTGATTCAGTACAGCAAATCATGCAATTAGGATTTTCATTTTAAGATATCGTTTTAGTAGAGCAAATCTGTTCTGGCACATGTAGGTAGCCATCTTCTCTATATGGTATGCCTGATATGTCATAACAGAATAAATGAAAAAATATATTTTAATGCAGTACCTCCTACATAAACATGTCTAGAGTATAAATTCATCACATCACAGGTCCATATAAAGCTTTATTCATTAAACTATATGCATTAAGTATTTCATTACAATATAGAGTATAGGCAGAGAAGACGACTAAATGTTAGAAGTTGAGGAAGGAAAAATGTTGTGAGGAGATCAGAAATGAGCTGTTAAAAGCTCTGGGTGGTAAGAAAGACCCTCCAGATGACTGGGCTAGAGTGATTAGAAAGTCAGGCAGAAAGGTACTTGCTATGTCATTTGGACAAAGAAAAGATGATACGGAAACCTAGTGGTGAAATAGTGAAGTGCAGGAAGTTTTCCAGAGGATGAGATTAGCCAGGAAGGAATGGGACAGTGAGAAGACTGAAGAGAGTAGACAGGAGTATCAGGCGATGCAACATAAGGCAAAGAGGGAGGTTAGCAAAGGCAAGACAGTAGGTGTATGATGAGTTGTGCAAGAAATAGATTCAATGTGGAGGTGGGAGTGCATCAAGGATCGGCTCTGAGGCCTTCTTTCACTTAACAGAACTTTATTAAAGTATTATATTTACCATACAACATCTCTTTTGTTTAATTATGAAAATAAAATCTTTTTTCTTTTTCTTTAATGCATAAAGCTTTTTTGAGTATTTGATTTGATACGTTTATACTTTAGATATGTTTCTGTAGGAGAATATATATATTATATATTAAAAAATTGAAGCAGAAAGAGCTGTTCATCTGTTTATTAAATGGTGGGAGACACCCCCTCTTCTTGCTTAAGTGGTTTAGCCTGGATCAGAACAGACAATGAGAAGAGGCATGATTCCGACAGCCAGGGACATTAACAGGCGAAATCTGTGCATCAAGCAACGCATAAACAACGTGTAAAGTATGTCATGTCATATGAAAAGTTACTGATACAGCTCATTTTCCCACAAAAGCAGCTTTAATGATACAATTTTAGCTTTTTTGAAGTGTGCTTCTGTGAAAAACTTATCAACAATTAATATCTTACCTGTTGTAGACAGTTCAGTTATTTCAGCTAAAGATCAAGCTCGTCTGGCTCCTCGCAGTGGTCCTACTGCCATTTGCAGAAATACACCACTTCTGGTCAGAAACAACCAGAGCCAGGAGGAATATCTTAGCAGTGTCAATCACGCTTATGCGCTGCTCACACCCTTCCCCTGCAATGTTGTTCAAGATCAAGACTGCCAGTGTGCTGCAGCTGTGCTAATGGCAGAGAAACAATCTAACATTACAGGAAAACTGCTAATTTCTCGAGTGGCTCAAAAATAAATGCATGTAAAAAGAAGAAGACCCATGATGTCAATGGTGGCCCTGCTTACTAGCCTGCATGTTCACGGCAGGCTCTGCTGTGGGAGGAGGAGCTGAGGAGGGAGGGCTGAGAAAGGGGGAGGGATCTGTAAGGTGTGCTTGTTCAAATTTTTAGGCTAAGTTCACCGTTTTCTCAGAACTTCCTACTGCAGCTTTAACCAGGAAAATCCCAACTTATGGTTTGGCGATTTAGTGAAAAGATGCTGGCTGAAGAGTCTCCTGACGAACTTTTTAAAAATAACTTTAAAAGCCAGAGTTTTACACATATATCATATGTCATACTGACAAAAGCCTCACAACGGTTTAATTGCCAGCCATAATACTAAATCACAAAGACATTTCACTTCGACCAGACGAGCATATAGCATAGCTAGCAAGTTAGCAACAATGGCAGCTGCAGCTTCCAACGCAGACTTACTTGGCAAAAGTAAACAAGGAGATCCTGTCATCATGCCTCAACTAATCACAGAACTATCCAAGCAACAGAGCAACTTTAAGGAAGATGTGGCCACACTAATCCAAGAGTCAATTTGGCCTCTGCAAGCTTTAGTGGATAGGCTAAAGGATGAAGTTAGCTCTTTTCAGGGCCAACTGGTTGAAGCAGAAACCCTGGCGGGTTATAACTTTTAATTTATTTGTGAAGCTGAAGCTAGGGTCAAAATGCAATCCTGCTGCAAAATCTGTAAAAATAGATCTTGCAGAACCAACTTATGCATCCTGAATTTACCTGAAGGAAGTGAAGATGGCCATGATCCTATCAACTTTATCTCAGAGTTGCTGAAGGAAGTCATGGGGAATAGCATGTTCTTGTTTCCCCCAGAACTGGAGTGAGCACATCGCACAGCCAGATCCAAGCCTACAGCAGGACGATCCCTGTGGCCCTTTATCCTGGATTTTCATTGGTACTGGGAGAAGGATGCCGCCTTGAGTTGGTGCAAGCAGAATAAATTAAAATATAAGGGGACCACTCTGAGAATATACCCAGACTTTAGCAGCACTCTAGCTAAAAAAAGATCAGCATTTAACAGCGTTAAACTGGCACTTTACCAGAGGGGAGTGCCATTCCATCTACTTTTCCCAGTCTGACTCAGAGTTAAATTTGACAAAGAAAGTCACCTATTGTACAGAGAGAAGCGCAGCGATATGGATGTAAAGCACGTTGGGCTAATGTGTGCCTGTTTTTTTTGTATGCTCTAAAAGACGGACAGTAAAAGTTTATCGACAACCCATGCATGCCTCGACGTCTCTATTGTTTGGGTGTGCAACAATTGCCATGTTGCAAAATAACCATCTCCCCACAGACTTGCCATGACCGTAGAAGAAATGACTGTGACTCGCCTTGTGGCAGCTGTGCACTCTGCGCTCAAGAGTTGTCCTCAAAAATAATAAAGAAATAGATGACAGAGTGCCCTTGGCTATTGGAACTGAGGGTAGAAAGATGAAAGTTCTTTTTCAAACACGGGTATCCACCCACACATCTGTGAGGAAGGTTTGATTATTTATGCTGTTCTTTAGATCACTGTCATTAATGGGGGTTTTTTTCTTTTATATTATAATTTATATATCTTTTTTGAAATTCTCTAAACACTTAATAGAAGGGCCGGAAAAATAATAATTCTAGGTTAAGGGTCTATATTTTAGTGGCTCAGCTGTTAACTTCAACAGTGAATCTGGGCCACTGACCAGATTAATATTTTGGTTAATTATGATATTGGTATGATTAAGATGCTGACCCGAAGAACAGCACAATTGCATATATAAGCCATTGTTTGTAGTCATTGTTACTGGTTCGACTTATTGACTAATAGTATTACTCCTGCATGCCAAGTCATAGGAAGCCCTCCCAAGCTGGTTGATTAATGAGAAGATGGCCTATCAAAAGATCTACAAAAAAGGGACTGCAGTTAGCTTCAGTTGGGGAAGCAAAAGCACAGTTAGGATGTGTTCTAATTGGGTTCAGGTTTTGAGCTGTAATATTGGGTTTACCTTGAGATGAGGTCACTGGGTAATGGCATCTACAAAATTGAGCAAGTATGACTGACTTTTTTTATCATCATTATTTTAATTGCTTTATTCACACACACACACACACATAAAATCATGTTGCATTATACAACTAAATAAATACAGTACGTGATATCTGGTCTCCAAAGAAGCTAATTAAAGCTTCTAGAAGGAGCCTGGTCACAAAGAAATTTCATACAGTATTAAAACATATCTAAATTTTAACATTATATAAACAACATACAACCACCTAAAAAAAACAACAAAAAAATAAAAATAAAAACACAAAACTAATGAGTGATTTACCCTTACTAGTGACCATAAATACATAAACAAAGTAATTTCAACAATAATTGTTTTTTACAGAGCAGCTTTTCATTTGAATTTCTTTGCGGACTACTAATAAAAGGCAGCTCTAAACAGATGAGTTTTCAGCCTTGATTTAAAGGAATTTAGTGTTTCAGCTGTTTTGCAGTTTTCTGGGAGTTTGTTCCAGATTGATGGTGCATAGAAACTGAAAGCTGCTTCTCCATGTTTGGTTCTGGTTCTGGGGATATAAAGTAGACCAGAACCAGAAGACCTGAGTGTTCTGGAGGGTTGATACGACGATAATAAGTCTTTAATGTATTGTGATGCTAGACCGTTCAGTGATTTATAAACTAATAGAAGTATTTTAAAGTCTATTCTCTGAGCTATAGGGAGCCATTGTAGGGACTTTAAAACCGGGGGGATGTGGTCTACTTTTCTTAGTGAGAACATGAGCAGCAGCTGCAGCTGCAGCTGTCTGATTGATTTTTTAGGCAGACCTGTGAAGACACTGTTGCAGTAATCGAGACGACTACTGAGAAGTTTATTCCCTGTTTCATAACAGTGCTGTGGCTCACAGATAGGAACTAACTCCATAAGTCTATAGTTTGTTTTATTTACAATTTCAAACATAAAACAAGTGTTGTGATACATATTTAATTCAGTCAACCGAAGTATACCAAAATGATAAAATAAACTGAATGTGGATATTTGGACCAAGACACGGGTCTAATTAATTTCTTTTGAAGGCCTACAAGTTTCCGTAAATAACTTGGATAAGTATTACACCATATAAAGTTACAATAATTAAAATGTGGCTCGATTAGAGTTTTATACATCGTTAAAAGTGTGGATAAAGGGAAGTTGTATCTTAATTTAAAAAACAAACCAACATATTTAGACAATTTTGTTAGAAGTAATTTAAAATTTAATGATTCATCTATATGGACCCCAAGAAACTTAGTGAAACTTACTCTGTTTAATTTCTCATTTTCAATTTTCAAGATTATCTGGTTAATTAAAGGTATATGTTTATTGGATTTAAAAAGGATAAAACTTGTTTTATTGATATTAGGCTCTAACTTATTACATTTTAACCAATTAATAACTTTTTGCAGTTCTTCATTTACTATTTACTCCAATCTGGACAAATTTGAATGGGAAAAAAAACAAATTAGTATCATCAGAAAACATGACTTACTGAAATATTTTGGAGGAGTTTACAAAGTCATTAATATAGATAATAAAAAGTAATGGACCCAAGATAGAGCCTTGGGGAACCCCATAGTTCATAGCCTGAATTTGAGATTTGACATGATTTATAACTACATAGTTTTTTTCTGTCAGTAAGATAACTATTAAACCAAACGTATGCCATTCCTCGAATCCCATAATGGTAAAGTTTATCCAAGAGTATATCAAAATCAACTATATCGAAAGCCTTTGATAGGTCCAAAAAAATACCAACACCGTTATTGCCCTGTTCAACAGTTTCGACTATTTTTTTAATAAGATTCAGAATAGCCAAACAAGTAGAACTCTTATCTAGCAGCAGTGCAAGAATGGGAGGTTCAGCAGTACACTTTACTAGCTGGCATGTGAAAGGCATGAGAGGGATGGTGAAATTGGTCAAAATTTTTATCCACCATAAAAAATTAAAAACAAAACAGTATTTGTACAAGAAATACACTTGGTAACTACAGATCATATGAAACTTAAAAAGTGTTGGATTGGACAAGTTTACTATTCACATTTCAATACGAAGGCAAGAGGAAAAGCAACAATAATACAAAAAAATGTACAGTTTGCGCTGAACAAGTCCGTATTATGGTAAATAGTAAATGGCCTGCACTTGTTTATTACTTTATCAAGTCCGGGGATTCCAAAGCACTTTACAATACAATCAGTCATCCACCCATTCATCCACACATTCATACACTGATGATGATAAGCTTTACTTCAGCCACAGCTGCCATGTGGGAGACTGACAGATTGGCACCACCGGGCCCCCTGACCACCACCACTGGCAAGGCAGGTGAAGTGTCTTGCCCAAGGACACAGTGGCTGAGACAGCTGGAGAGGGGGTTCGAACAAGCAACCTGCCAGTTATAGGACGAACTCCTATCTATTATATTAGACCCAAAGGGCTGATTTGTCATTGTGTCTGGCTCCCTCCAAGTTACACTCGCTTGTATTTATTCTCCTGATTATGCTAATTTTGTATCCAGGCTATTCTCTGTTTCACCCAACACAAACTCTCACTGTGTGATCTTGGGCAGTGACATAAACTATATAATGGATCCGACCTTAGACTGATTCAGATCCAAATCTGTGTCTCCATCCAAGATGGTCTATGCCCTGTCAACATTTATGAAAGAGGCAGGCTGTATGGATACGTGGTGTTTTCTTTTTCCACATAGTAGACATCATTTTTCTCACATGCACATCAATCATATTCAAAAAAATTATTATTTTTTAAAGAGATAAAACCCTGCTATCCTTTGTTAAGAAAAGCAAATATTCTGCCATTGTGGAGTCCAACCACTCGCCAGTGTTACTTGATTTAGGCTTCCTACTTAATCAAACTCAGTCTCCCAACTGCAGATTTGACTCAGCTTTGCTGGAAAAAAAAAACTTTTGTAAAATGACATCCACCGCAAAAGATAATTTTTTGCTGGACAATAAATTTGACCTTCTAGACACTGAAAGCGGTAATTAGGGGTGAAATAATATCTTACACAGCAGCACGCAACAAACTGAGTTAATTAAGGTAAAAAAGGGTAACATAAACTAGACTAGGATTTAAGAACCTCAGCTGAACAGACTAAGATAAACTATACCTTTGCTAATGCTAATTTAACTAAAGTTACAGTCAATTCAACTATGTTAATGAGACACTGGAGGAGTGAGGGAAGGAGCAACGGGGGTGTGTGGAGGGAGGGAGGAATGGGGAGGGTGCCAACGAAGACAGTGAGTTGAGGGGGAGGTGAGCCCATGAGCACTGTCCCAGACTGCCCTCCCTGCCATAGTGCTGATAGTGATTTTTATCAGATGGCCTTGGGAGAGCTCCGGCACAGCTCTACAGGTGTCCTGGGGGAGGGGAACTGATGAGAGCAGAGCATCAAGTATACATAACACCCACGAGAATTTTGAGATAGACAGCCTTCCTAGGCCGACTCAGTGGAGCCAGATTCAGACAGCAAAATTGTTTAGGTCAGAAGAAAATAGCGTTGATAATCCTTTGTTCATAATAATAATAAAAATGATTCTAAATGATCAAATGAATTCAGTTTAATACAAAAATAACATATGTATGACAATATGACATATCTTCACGTTTCATTACACTCATTGAAGAAAATTTTGCTTTTGTTCTGAGGATGGAATGGATTTGTTGAGGATTGAAATTGTAGACAAAATTAATGTAAGAGGTCACGTGCTCCAGTCAGCTGGCATTTTTAGCTAAATCAAATTCGTTGATGTAAGGATCTGAGTTTTTGTCTCCGCCCTGTGTGCAGCGCCATTAACTCTTCCTCCACAGCTGAAGCAGATTCCACCTGAGGAGCAGCACCTGCATATAAGCTTCCGGCTGGTTCCAGATCTTCACTGGAGCATCGCGCCTTATAGGTTGTGCTGCCCTACTCTATGGTTTACCTTTTGCTGCCTGGAACTTACCTCTGGAACTTACCTGGTGAACTTACCTGCTCCTGGATTTCTGGACGGCCCTCTTGGAAATTCCTCTGGATTGCCTGCTTCGCTCCTGTGCCACGCCGCCTCCTCGAACCTGTAAGACAAAACTATTACTCTCAGCATCATTTACTGCTCAATCTAAACTAACCCTGTCCCTGAGACTCACCTGGCTCCTCCTTGCTGTTGCACATCCTCCTGGTCGACCTTCACTGTACATTCTCTCACTGTAAATAAAACCACTTACCTTTTACTCTTCCTCTGTGTCTGGTTTTCGGTGCCGCTCATACGCCGAACTCTCAATTATGTCAGTTGACATGAATAATAGCATTGTTATATAGCATTCATTATGTTGTGGTTTCATTCATACTTTCTTTATTATTTTTCTGTAATTACCTCTGCCAAGGAGGTCACGTTTTAGGTAGCATCTGTTTGTTTGTCTGTAAAGATGACTCAAAAATATATGAATGGATTTTCAGGACATTTTCAGGAAATGTCAAACATGGTACAAGGAACAAGTGATTAACTTTTGGTGGTGATCCAGTCAAAGTTCAAGGTCAAAGATCAATCTCACAGATTAATTTTAGCTCCAACTCTGCATCTATATAACAGGAATGTTAAATTCCACAGCTGGATACCTCATGTGTCAAAGAAGATCACCGTTGATTTCAAGTTGATGGGCTAAAAGGTCAAGGTCACAGATGACCTTATGCTCTAACTATGCAATCATGTAATGGAGGAAAATTAAACTGCACAGCTGGACACCTCTTACGTCAAGGGTGATTACAATGGGCTAAAAGTTCAACATCACAGTTGACCTAGTGCTTTAACTATGCAACACTGTAATGTCGAACTGCACAGCTAAACACCTCATGGGTCAAAGACAATGCCTGTTGATTTCAAGCTTCATGGGGTTTAAAGGTAACCCTTTTGTTAAAAACTTGTCTATGCTCCTACACATGACCCTTGTTTTCAGTTGCGTCAGTTTTCAGTTTGTTTGTCTTTTAGCAAGACCACATACAACCAGACCAGATTTGGATGAAATTCTCAGGAAGCGTTGGCATTGTCACAAAAAGCAATGGATTAAATTTTGCTGGTTACCCAGATCACACTATTTTTCTATCATTCTATCATTCTATGGCCTTGGCAGATGTTATTAGATGTTATTAGAACTCTGAGTTCTTCAAGCTATTAATTCATGTTAAGATTCACTATATTTAAATTTGATCTATTTTCACATGTTGGGGTAGCATTTTTTACAGTGTAATGCATTGAGAAAAATGGGGCCAATTATTTATTTTATTTTTTTTCATTCAGCACCATCATGAAGAAATCCAAAGTAGACCTCATAAATAGTTACGGAGAAGGATTTGACCAAGATTCATTACTTTTCAAAAATGGACCAAACTTCTGAAAGGTTTTCTTCAGTTTCATTTATTCTACATACCTGGATAAAAAGGACCACTGACACTGCAAAAATCTGAAGTAAATCTATGAAAAAAAATTGTACGCAATTTGTCTACACTTAGTACAAGGATTTCAGATTTTAAAGTTTGCCCAGTACCTCTACATTTAGTCAGATGGCATTTGAAATGGGGCTTTTGATGGATATCCAAGTTGATGAAACATTGATTAGTAATAACATAGCTTTAAGTTGGGATGCTGCTACCCTAAATGGAAAACATGTCAATGAAGTTCATGCCAATTTACCTTGTGTGCCACCCCTTGGTCTTATTATTCTGATTGATGTATTGGCTGGGGATGCTACATCTGATTATACACAACATATCAAGGAGTTTAAAGAAGATGCTACAGACACCTTCACAAAGTGCTTTAAGCAGGATAAACTGAAGCTCCATCAGATGGTCATTAACCATTTAAAGAACTTACTTATTGATCATGTGGCAGTTAATCATTGTGTTTCTGAACAACTGATGAAGGATTTCGATACATACATTTTTTAATTGAATTGCAATATACACCCATTTGATGGCATTGGTAGCTAGTGTAGTTCTGTTCTGAAGGAGTGTAACTCTGAATTTGGTATCAAAAGTTCAACATTTGAAAAGTCATGCAAGACAACCAATCTTGTTTATGTGGTTAATAAAATGACAAAGGTGGCCCTTGGAATTTAAAATTGTACACAAAGCCATTTAGGAAGCTAAGAGGGAAAATAGCTGTAAAACATGGCTGAAAAATATATCCAAGTTCAAAATAAACCTGAAACAATGGTTCCTAACAATAGTTTCTTTAGTTTGCCACTCTTAATTAGTACTTTGCTACTTTTAGCTATTAGCTATCTTAATACTAACTTTAGCTTTTAGCTATCATAGCTATTTTTGGCTTCTAGCTAGCATTTTGCTTTTTTGTTTGTGTTCTGCTTCTGTTAGCTTTAAAAACTCAGTTTCCATTTCTTCAACAAATGTCAGCCATTTAACACTCAGTATTCAACTGTATTTTTGCAGAAAATGCTATTTATCTAGTTGTCCATAACTTTTCCACAGGAATCTATATCAAAATAAATTATTAATCCCCTTAAATTACATTACCTCTTGAGGTTTGCAGTGGCAGGGTAGCTCCACGGTGACTCCTGCCAGGTACGCAGTGTTTCTGAAGGTCAGAAAGGCAGGACAGGCTCTGTTAGCAAACACATCCTGTTTATCCTCAGGAGCCTCGAAGCTCCACGCTGCTGAGTACAGCAAGAGGACAACAGACAAATATGTCAACAACATTTAGCTTTTGAAAAAGGAAATTTTTACAAAGTTACAAATTTTCAAAATCTACAAAATTTAAAATCTGTGTCTCTCTCTTCACATTTAGGATATTAAGAATGAAACTCAGGCATGTTTACTTTTAAAATATGGAATCTGTTGAAATAGTTAAAACCGTTTTTAATCCAAACATTTTGAACCCACACACTTTCCAGCTATGAAGTCAAACATCCCTGAGATGCTTCTTTCTATTCAGAACACACCTTGTTGCTTTTAATTTAAACTATCCCTGGAATTTACAAAAAATAAAACAAAATCAAATCAACATTTTTTCAACATTTTTGTTTTTATGGAACTCAGACTTTAGCTTGACCTCTGATTGCCATGGTAACAACTAACCTTATTCTTTACTTAAACCAGGGCTGGTTGACATGTTCTTTCTTTCATTTATTCACTACATCATGGTCACTACTCAGTAGATTACATAGGGTATAGGAGACAGCTCGGTCTTTTTAAATTTTGCTCGGGTTTCCCCTACATGTAATTGATCGTGGCGCACTGCCACGGTACAATAAAGGCCACCACAGCTTCAGAAAAAACGGTTTATATAGCCTATATTTGTGCACTTGTACTAATCATAAATCATAGAATTGAAATGAAAATATCATGAAACGTTAAAATTTACTTTATTTTAAAAAGCCAACACTGCTGGCTCCTGCCTGTATGGCTGCAAAGCTAGCTATTGTGCAGTACCGCTCTGTGAAACTAGAGACGAGTTGACAGTCAAAAGTATAGGGAGAGAAAAGGTGAAAGAAAGGTACCTAAGGAAGGTTAAGATAAATGCATTTTTAGTTCAAGTCTGTTAAAACCACCCTAATGTTAATGTATGTTGCATTTGAATGACAGTAAAGTAGTTAATGAATATAGCTTGGTCTTCATGCGTAATGTTTCAAATACATTTTTTGCCCTGTTGTCGCATCTCAGGCATACCATATAGAGAAGATGACTGCCTACATGTGCCAGAACAGATTTGCTTATTCAATAAGGATATCTCAAGATGAGAATCCTAATTGCATGATTTTCTTTATTAAATCAAGACTGAATCTGAATCTAGCATCAGAGTAGGCAGGCCACATTGTTGTAATAGCCACCTGTTTCTATGACCTTCAACAATCAGGACTGTTTGTGAATTGGTGCACGAAGGTGTGTGTGTCTGTGTGTATGGGGGTGGGTGTTTGGGGAAAGGGCATGTGTAACAGGGAGGCAGAATGACTGACTGCATATATATATATATATATATATATATATATATATATATATATAATTTCCTTCTCACCCTCCGCGGGTGGTCTTGTTTCATCCTCTGAGCTCGGGTCCTCTACCAGAGGCCTGGGAGCTTGAGGGTTCTGCGCAGTATCTTGACTGTGCCTAGAACTGCACATTTCTGGACAGAGATGTCTGATGTTGTTCCTGGGATCTGTTGTAGCCACTGCTCCAGTTTGGGGGTGACTGCCCTGAGGGCCACGATGACCACAGGCACCACTGTGGTCTTTACCTTCCAGGCCTTTTCCAGTTCCTCTCTGAGGCCCTGGTATTTCTCCAGTTTCTTGTGCTCCTTTTTCCTGATGTTGCAATCACTCGGTATTGCTACATCCACCACAACTGCTTTCCTCTGTTGTTTATCCACCACCACGATGTCCGGTTGGTTCGCCATTACCATTTTGTCTGTCTGGATCTGGAAGTCCCACAGGATCTTAGCTCGGTCATTTTCCACTACCTTTGGGGGTGTTCCCCACTTTGATCTCGGGGCTTCCAGTCCATATTCTGTATAGATGTTTCTGTACACTATACCCTCCCATGGCCTGCACAGTCACCAGATCTAAATATTATTGAGCCACTTTGGGGTGTTTTGGAGGAGCGAGTCTGGAAACGTTTTCCTCCACCAGCATTACATAGTGATCTGGCCACTATCCTGCAAGAAGAATGGTTTAAAATCCCTCTGACCACTGTGCAGGACTTGTATATGTCATTCCCAAAATGAATTGACACTGTATTGGCTGCAAAAGGAGGCGCTACACCATACTAATAAATTATTGTGGTCTAAAACCAGGTGTTTCAGTTTTATTGTCCAACCCCTGTATATACACATATAGTCTATGTAACAAACTTCTTCCAGTTCTGGAGCGACAGCATAGGACTTTCCGCCATTGTGGACCATTAAAGAAGAGAGTGGCCATTGCACTGTGGAAGCTGGCTACTGGCTCAGAGTACAGGAATGTTGGACATCTTTTTGGAGTCAGCATCACAATGGTCTGTAGGTGTGTGTAGGACTTTTGTGTTGCAGCAGAGACAGTGTTGGAGCCCGAGCAGATCTGTTTTTTTGATGAAGACCGTTTTAGAGAAATTGCCATGTACATTGAAAACAGGTGGGTGTTTTCAATGTGTGGGTGCTATTGATGGCTGCCACAGCACTACCACACAGTGTCACAGTTTTTGGTGTCTTTGTAGTTTGTGTGTGGTTTTGTTTGTCTTTTTGGTTTCTGTGTTCATGTCTTACCACTATTCACCTCCCCAGTATGTTTCCAGTCCTGTCTGCCATGCCCATCTCCACCTGTCAGTAATTGTTATCTCTCACCTGTGTCCACTTACCTTGTCAATCCTCAGTCTTTAAAACCGCTCTCTGTCTCTCCATTCTCCACTGGATCATTCTGCTTGTTTCATGCTCCTTGCTTTGCCATGCCCTGCCTCTTGTTTTGGATTTTTGTTATTGTAAGTTTTGCTGCCACGTCAGCCTTTCTGTTTTGCCTGTTTATTTAAGTTAATAAATTAGTTTCCTTTTACGATGAGTTTGCGTTCTGGGTTCGCCTCCGTCTCCCCCCCTTCTGACACACAGACTATTTTAATAGAAAAGGTTGGCATTCCATTATCCTTCAGGCTGCTCCTTCAATCGATCAGGACTGGATAATTCAGTCAGACCCATCAGCCATGAAGACTTGCGTATTGTTTCCAGGATCAAACTGCTGTTAAACAAGTCCTCAAACAGTGGTTCTAGCGCTGCCATAGTAACCACTACATTACCTGAACTGCCGCACAGAGCCACTTCCGGGTCACCTAAACCCAACCAAATAAATTTTAAAATCAAATTCTGTCCTACTGCCCGGTTTTCGATTTCGTGTTTCCGATCTTAGCTTAAAAGTGAAATATGAAAAACCAGGCATTTTTTTGTTTTTCGTGTGATAATAAAAAAACAAATAACAAAATAACCAGTTCATTTTTCATTGTTTGAATTTTGATTGTCAATTGAAAATGGAAAGAATGAATGATACACGGATTGAAAAGGCTTTATTATAAGCAAAATCAACGAGTGTGCTGATATTAAACAGGTGTTAAACTTTGTGCAACAGAAATTTTAAAAAAATGTTATTGTTCAATATCAAAGCAGTTCAGGTATCAATACGGTTGCATGATTGCTTCTTACAAAGTACATCAGGCTGCTATGTTGTGCTGCTCTGAGTGGTGCTACTAGTCCGCGACAGCGTAGATGCCACCAGTGGAGCAGAGGAATGATCCAGGGGGCATGGAGGATTATCATTTGATGTTGGCACACGTTCTAAAACAAAAGAAACACAAAACTTCAGAAAACCTACATTAAGATATGTAGTTGCAAACCAAAGTAGTACACACAAACACTTCACAGTTAAATGCTAGTAATTAGCTGTCCAACTGCATCCAGGGGCAATGGCATTGGCGTAATTTTGTTTATATTTTTCAATGTGCACTCACCACTGACAGGATAAGTAACTTTAATATAAAATATGCTTAAAGTTAAAAAACACTCACCATCGTCCATCATGGATTCCAGCACTGAAGAGGCCGTATCTAAGCCACTCTCCCTCCCATTGTTAGATGGCCAATGTCCGTAAATGGCGTCCATCTGGCCAAACCAATTCCATGTTTTGCGGTTTGAACCCCTGCTTCCATTGTGGTCCTTTATCATGCGGTAATTGCTCTTCAGGTTTTTTTATTTATGCCTACACTGCTTCTGTGTTCTTTGGTAGCCACAATCGGCCATCAGCTCCGACACCTCTTTGAAAACTTTTTCATTGCAAGTCGACCCATCGAGCTCGCTCTGAATTTTGTCCTCTGCCACCAAGTGTAACCGACTAATAATTCTGCTCTGCGTTGTGTAAAATAATGGACGGGAGACGAGTTGAGATGAAGCCGTTTATCTGTATTAAAACAGAACATGTACTGGTCAGGACTCAGGTTCTTCACAGCAGATACAGCACCTCGTGTTCGCCTCTCGTGAACTGGCATAACAACAGTAATTTAATAC
Source organism: Kryptolebias marmoratus (assembly GCF_001649575.2). Lineage (NCBI taxonomy): Eukaryota > Metazoa > Chordata > Actinopteri > Cyprinodontiformes > Rivulidae > Kryptolebias > Kryptolebias marmoratus. Next base: position 2,287,858 of record NC_051437.1, on the reverse strand, counting down.
ATTTATATCAAAAGAAATACAAACAACTAAAAACAATATGTACCTGTATTAAAACAGAACATGTTCTGGTCAGGACTCAGGTTCTTCACAGCAGATACAGCACCTTACGAGGAATAGCATTCATGTTAACATCATGCTAACAGAACATTTTACCCGTGTTAAACTAAGGGAACCCACCTTGTGTTCGCCTCTCGTGAACTGGCAATGAAATCCCCGCGTTCACTACGTATATCTTAGCCAACCACCAAGAGGGGGTGCTGTTTCACCCATTACCCATGAACCTGTATTACTTGTAATGACAAGTGGAATTCAACACCATAATAACTCTGTTACACTCCCTTCTGCCGAATTCCACTTGCCCCATTACAATAAGCAAAACAAACAAAAAAAAAATCATAGGATAACCAGTACAGTAACACCACAGGTACAAATACAGAACATGGAGCAAAACCACAAGTCAAATGCACAGGAAACCAATACACAACCACCGTTTCCAATTTTGCTTGTGAGGTATAATTACATCAAATTCACAGTTACAATTACCCAGTCACTAAGACTATCCCATGAGGATCAGTATGCGAGAAGGTTGGCCAAACCCCATCAACATACATAGGGATTAAAATGTGCCCATTTACACATTTCATGAACATGTAACTGCAAACACACCTCTCAAATAGCAACAAAACATGAAGTATCAAAACTGTTACAAAACTTCATCAAAGTCAAAAAATGAAACGAAAAAATGTAGTTCTATAACTACGAACTCATTAAGCTAATGCTGGTCTCTGGTGCATCATTTCAATAAGTCTAGTCACCGGCCTCAACAACCGCCCAGCTCTAGATCTCCGTTCAGTCACACTGTTAACTACTGGCACCGAAGCAGCATCAGTAGCGGGTATATCAGCAGGAGTGTCGGTAGCAGGAGCTGTAAAAGTCTCTGGGCAAGCCATAATGACCGTTGAACAACTAGCATCCAGTGAACCGCTATCCATTAAAGTAGCTCTGACAGATGGTTGCAGCTGATCACAGTCCGGCTGGACTAGAGGCAACACCCTGTCCTCTTACAGGACATCAGCAGGTCCTGTGGCATCCTCCAGCATGGTGCATTCCACATCCTCAGCATCCTCAGGATGTGTCTCACTGCCTGCATCCAAAGGTAGGTCAGACACCCACACTCTTGTTCTAAACTCCGCTGAGTCAGAAATAACATCACTGATAGAAGATCTCACAGCGTTTAGGTCAAGTGAACTTGATGTCTGGGACATTACAACTTCCTCCTGGTCCTCAGAGTTGTCATCAGGCAAAGGCAGGAAATTAATTGACATTATCAGATTGCGGTGGACCACTTTTACTTTGCCTGTAGTGGGATTTTGGATCCTAAAGGTGTGGTTCTCATCGTCCTTTCCCACTACCACATACACTGTGCTGTCCCAGCGGTCAGGAAGCTTCCTTTTTCTACGTTCCCCTTTGTTGGCCAGCAGCACCCTGTCGTTTACTTCCACTGGTACACCCTGTACTTGTCGGTTGTACAAATCAGTGTGACGCTGGAGCTGCTTGGTTGCCGTAGACTGGGCTATGGCCATGGCTTCTCTCATGTCCTCTCATAGTCCACCACCTCAGGGTCACTGAGCACAGAGCCAAAGATGACGCCCACCGGAAGACGTGGCACCCTCCCAAACATGAGCAGGAATGGTGCATAACCCGTTGTTTCATGCACTGTACAATTGTAGGCAAATGTCAGGGATTTCAGGGCTTCCGGCCAACGGTGTTTAGCTCTTGGTGGCAGTGCTCGAATCATGTTGCCTAGGGTCAGATTAATTCTTTCACACGAACCATTCCCCATAGGGTGATAAGGCGTAGTGTGAGACTTTTGTACGCCTGCCACATTCAGTAACTCTGCAATAAGGGAACTCATGGAAACTGGCCCACTGATCCGAATGTAGTCGCTTGGGAAATCCATAGTTGCAGAAGTAGTTGTTCCACAGCTGATGTGCGACTGCTTTAGCTGACTGGTTGGGGCACAAGAAGGCGTGTGCCATCTTTGTGAAATGGTCAGTGACTACTAGCACATCTAGTGAACTGTTTGATGAATCCTCAGCTGTCCAGAAGTCGATACTGACAAGTTCAAGGGGTTCAGAGGTTCTTATATTTTTCAAAGGAGCTCTGGCTTCAGGCTCTGGTGACTTGCTGACAACACATCGTCTGCAGTGCTGTACATATTCTGTAACATCATGCATCAGGCCAATCCAATAAAACCTCTGTTTTGTCAGATACTGTGTCCGTTGCTGACCTTGATGACCAGCCTCGTCGTGGACACCTTGTAACACCTTCTGGCGCAATGAGTGGGGGACAACAAAAAGGTAGTACTTTTTCTTTGTGACAGGGTTTTTAGCTACCCGGTACAGAACTCCGTCTTTCAGTACGAGCTTCTCCCAGCTTTTCAAAAGCTCAATGACCTCAGATGATTCCTTGACACGTTCCCTCCTGGAAGGTCTCCGCTTTCTCTCCACGAAGAAGATCACTCTGCTTAGAACCGGGTCGCTTCTCTGCCTCTCTTTCAACACTTCCAATGAGAGCACCTCAGAGTTGACCCGTGGGGTCGTTAAAACAGTCTGTGAGAACTGCGGCAGAAGAAGGGCATGCGGGCACACCACAGGACCACTTTCACTGCATCCCTGAAGTACAGCTGCAACCTCCTGTGATGACAAAGCTCCTGTTCTAACAACCGCCACCCCCTGAGAGATCTGTTGGTCACATTCAGATGACACTTCAGATGGGTTAGCTGACCAGCGAAACACCTCCTGGACTCCGTTAGCACCAACCGCTGCAGCCTCTGCCAGCAGCTCGTCATAAGGCAGTCTTGTCAAACGGTGAGACGTACTAGACTGTACGAAGGGCTCCCTACTAAGGGCGTCAGCCACCACATTCTTTGATCCAGGAATGTACTTGATGTTGAACTGAAATGACGCCAACTTAGCGATCCATCTTTGCTCACACGCATCCATCCGAGCCTTGGACAGGATTATGTAAGCGGATTATTGTCTGTCCACACGGTGAATTGGTGTCCTCTCAACCAGTGATGAAACTTGTCGCACACCGCCCATTTTAAGGCAAAAAACTCCAGCCGGTGCGCTGGATATTTAGATTGGGCATAACTCGGCGATTTACTGGCAAAAGCAATCGGCCTGGCTGTTGTACCACCAGCAGGCACTTGGGACAGGACGGCACCAAGGCCGTCGGTAGAAGCATCCACAGACAGGAGGAAGGGCTCACTAAAGTTCGGGTGTGCCAGCACAACACGATCCAGCAAAGCCTGTTTCAGCTGATGGAAGGATTGCTGACATTCCTCAGTCCAATCCTCGGCACAAAGTTGTCTGCGGGTCTGGCGACGTTTTCTCCCACCTCCACGTAGACCTTTGGGGCATGAGATTAGCCGAAACAACGGTCTGGCCATTGCAGAACAACCCTCAATAAATTGCTGGTAGTAGACTACCATACCAAGGAAGGAGCGGATCTTTCTCTGTGAGGGAATATTAGTGCCATCTTCCATAAGGTCTGCCTCTTTAATGGTGGTAACAGCAGTCACTTTATCAGGGTCAGACCGGATCCCATCTATACTGATGATATGACCGAGGAACTTCACTGACTTCCTCAGAAAGTGACATTTCTTCGGGGCGAGCTTAAGGTTATGGTTCTGAAGTCTCTGAAAGACCATGTGCAGACGCTCCAGCGCTAGATCCTCTGTCGGAGCAAACACCAGAACATCATCCAGATAACACAACTAGCTCGTGAAGTTTTGGTTGCCGAAGATGTTTAACATCATTCTCATGAATGTAGCTGCACTATTACAGAGCCCCTAAGGCATCCGATCGTACTCGTACAATCCAAACGGTGATGAAAAGGCAGTGTACTTCCAGTCAGCCTCATGCACTTCCACATTGTAATAGCCAGAGGTCAAATCCATTGTAGAGAAAAAGGCATTGCCCCCCAAGGCTGCTAGCGCATCAGCTGGATGAGGGAGTGGGTGAGCATCTTTGATAGTGCGTGCATTGAGCCAGCGGAAATCATTACAGATTCGCAGGTCACCCGACTTCTTTCACACGATCACCAAGGGAGATGCAAATTCACTGCTCGACCTCCGTATGATTTCGCGCTCCTCCATCTCATCCAACGCCTCTCTCAACTTCTCATACTGGGTCGGTGGTATGCGCCTACACGGCAGTCGGAATGGTTTCTCATCTATGACTCTGATATGATGTAGACAACCAGTAGCCTTACCACAATCCAGGTTGTCTCTTGAAAAGATCGACTGGTATTGAACTATAAGTTCTGCCAGTTTAGCCTTATATTCAGAGGCAACGTCACATGACTCGATGTCTACATCACACAATCCCAGTGCACTTAGCCTCACCTGAGGGGGGTCAACTGTGCACGGTGTTACAAGATGAGGATGCTCTGGCAAGGTGGAGTCCTCTGAGGCGAGGCTGCTTCTTGTACTGTTTTCCAACCTCACTTGTACTTGTTGATGGACTCCGAGTTGGGAACCGGCAAACATCTCCACTGAATCACAAGTAGACACATCTGCCAACTTAGCATTGCGCCTCAGAGTGACTGGCTTGTCTGACGGATTAATCACTTTCAGTGGGAGCCACCCATCAGTTCTTAGGATCGACACCGACCTCCCCACTAAGACTGTCCTTGGTTTAGAGCTTGTTGTCGTTGGCTCCACCACAACGGTACATCCAGCCAACAGGTTATTCACTAGTTGAAGCTTGCCCCAAATCAGGTGCTCTGTCATGGGCTCAAGTGTAACAGCTCGTTTAATTTTGACAGCTCCAACTGTGCCATGGACATCGTCATTGGCGGCTTCCACCTCTGCCAACAAGCCTAGCAGCTTCTGCTCTGTATTATTACTGCCACCAAGTGTGGCGGGCCCCTGATCCTGGAGATTCTGCCTCTCCTTAAACCTGTCAATAACATATCTCAACTGGTTGCTGCCCACAATCAGTTCTTCATTCTGGTTCTCAACAATCAATGTAGGGACAATCACTTTGCAGTTGTAAAGATCCATCTCCAGGTCGCACATGCCAGAAGGGAAGGTCTTGGACCCCCACACCCAATCAACACAGTGGCTGTCGGCTCAAGGGTGGGGCTCCTTAACACATCTTGCTGTAACAGCTGAGGTATTACTTTAGGGCTCAGAGTGCATGCCATAGACCCGCTATCCAGCAAGGATCTGACCGTAACTTTTCCTACCAGTGTCACATCGTCATAAAATAGTTTGTCATCTTGTTTGAGTCTCTGAATGTTTTGGAATATAGGTGTATATCCCATTTCTCTCACTTCGCATGCACATTGACATATGAACTCCATGTCATCTTCAACATTTGCGATAGGGGGATCACTTTTAGGCCTAACACTTGCCCCTACCACATGCAGGCCAGTCAGTTTTCCTGTGGCTGCCCCACCTGCTGAGCGCTCCTAGGCTTTCTCACCACAGCCCCTGGACACTCCGCACGCCGGTGGTCAGGTGCAAAGCAGTTAAAGCACAGATGGTTGGACCTACAGTGGTACTGAGTAGAGTGTCCCTCATCGCTGCACACAGCGCAAGCTACTACCGGCTTCGCTTTCGCTGGCTGGTCCCTCCGTGTGTGTGCATTGAACTTACTTTGAAACTTGTACTGTTGTGGCTGCTGCTCCAGAACACGTTCAAGCAGAGTAATGACCCGGTCCAGACGGTCCAGTGAGCTCTCAGCTGACTTTCCAATGGGTGGTGCCACAACTGCCGATGGAGGCACTATTTCGTTACTGCGCGTTGCACTTTGCACAGAAGAGGTGACTTCCTGTTGCTGAGAAGGCAGAACATTTATCATTCTGTGTTTGGTTAGCCGGTTGCGGTCTCTGCAGTGTCCAACCAGCTTCTCGTGAATGTCAGCAACCGTCCATTCTTTCAGCTGCCTACATTTGAATACAAGTGACAATTCAGGATCAGGACAATTCTGGATGAACATGGCAGCTAGATCACAGGGTAGAGAGTCAAAAGCCTTATTTTGTCTCTTTAAAGAGTCCTCTGTCACATCCAGGGCTTTGTTAAGTCTCAGCCAATAGTCAAAGGGGTGTTCATCAGCATAGGGCAAGGTAGCATAAAAATCTGCTAAGGGCAAGCTAGAGGACATCGTATCACTGAACTGCTGCTTGAGTATCTCAAAAACGGGCTCAGGTCCTGTAGTCAGGTTCAAAACTGGCTTACTGCGGATGCCCACTTTAACCACTTCATGTGCCCTCCCCACAAGCTTAGATATAACTTCATCAGCCTGCTCAGCCACTGGGATGCCTTTTTTTCTCATGTAGGATAACATCATAACCTCCCACTCGTGGACTGAACAAGAATCATGATCCCCTTTAAAACTCACAGGTTCTTTCACATCCGGGCGAACAATGACATTCAACATGGCAGACTCGTTAGCTGTAGCCCCAAATACCCCTGGACTCACAATATTACTTAAACGGGTTTCAATGCATGATGCAATACTTTCACCTATAGAAACCCCAATTCTTGAAGCTATGTTACTCAGTAGTCTATCATTAGCATCACATTGTGAAGCATCCACAGCATCGTCAACTCGCTCACCCAAATCAACATAATTTGGTTTTGGTGTGGATGCTTCTGGGGCATACGAAAACAAACCTCTGCTTCTAGCAACAGCAGGCATAGGGGTACATGTCCCAAACCCCCTCCCCCTTCCAAAAGAATCATTGCTCGCCATCATTTAGCACTTAACCAACCTCAAACAGATTAACAATGTAAAACCAGAGTGAAAAAGCTCAAAAACACTCAAGGTTATTGCTTCCCAAAACACTCCACCTTCACAGAGGGGAAAGAGAGAAAAAAAAAACACAACAACACAACCTCAGACAAAATCCACAGCCCGATCGCACACTAGCTTGAAAAAAAAAAAAACGAAAAAAAAAACACGGCACTAAACGGTTGAAAAAAAAATAACACCGCACACTTTTCTTTTTTTTTTTTGATTACCGCTTCACTACCGAATCGGTGGAAGAGTCCACACCAGGGCACCGTGCTCCGATAACGGGAACCGATGCGCAGCTCACGGTCCTCCGAAGCTCCAGGAAGTAGACGCCGCCCGCTCACGGTCCTCCGAAACTCCAGGAAGTAGAAGCCGCCCGCCCGTGCTGGCGAAGTTTGAAGAACGGGTCACAGGCACCAATGTAACCGACTAATAATTCTGCTCTGCGTTGTGTAAAATGATGGACGAGAGACGAGTTGAGATGAAGCTGTTTATCTGTATTAAAACAGAACATGTACTGGTCAGGACTCAGGTTCTTCACAGCAGATACAGCACCTCGTGTTCGCCTCTCGTGAACTGGCATAACAACAGTAATTTAATACATTTATATCAAAAGAAATACAAACAACTAAAAACAATATGTACCTGTATTAAAACAGAACATGTTCTGGTCAGGACTCAGGTTCTTCACAGCAGATACAGCACCTTACGAGGAATAGCATTCATGTTAACATCATGCTAACAGAACATTTTACCCGTGTTAAACTAAGGGAACCCACCTTGTGTTCGCCTCTCGTGAACTGGCAATGAAATCCCCGCGTTCACTACGTATATCTTAGCCAACCACCAAGAGGGGGTGCTGTTTCACCCATTACCCATGAACCTGTATTACTTGTAATGACAAGTGGAATTCAACACCATAATAACTCTGTTACACAAGCACAAAAACTCCTGCACCTCAGAATTGGACCATGGAGTACTTTGCACTGCCATTCTATTCTAAAGTTGAGGAAAGTGGCTCCAACGATCGCAAAGAAAACATGGCACCTCGAGTTGTTGTTGTGAGGGTAGCTCGGACGCCACCAGTGACTCCACCCCCTACCAATCAGTGACCGACGTCACATTTTCAGGCCAGTATGGTATGCTTGGAACCTCAGTGGAGTTGGTACTAAAAAGGGGGACGGTTCCATGAATCCTGGATAATGGAAAAGGCGTGGAACCGTCTTGTGCCGTGCCATACCTGTTGTTTTAATTTTGAAAATGTAACACTTTTGTTAAAATACCTGCTCTGCAAGGTGATACACACTCAGAGGGCTGTCAGTGACCAACAAAGACATCAGCAAGTCTGCTGATGTTTCTGAAAAAAATTACAACACATTCAGACATTTAATCTATATTATTATTTTAAAATTAACATGGTTCAGAGCCATTTGAGACACCTCTTTGTAGCATTATCTCTTTATGAGATCAATTATGCAACAGACGAGATAGGAGAAGTATAATACAATGATTTATGACTTCACAGAGCTTAGTGTCAGAGCAAAGACTGAAGATTTTACTCTTTAAAAATCCATCACAGTGAAACACTGTACTCTGACATCTGTCAGCTGTTTTACACAGCTCTACTGTGAACATAACTTTTGCTCTGTCTTTAATTGTGTGAATATAATGTGACATAATGGTTTTCTTCTGTGACTGACAGCACATTGTAGCTGACAGTGACCACAACAGGTTCAATCAATCACAAAAACAATCAAAGAAAACACACTAAAAAAAACCCACCACACTGCTTCCTGAAATGTCAAGTTTGTTTTTCAAGAGTCATTGGTTCAGTCATTTGCTGATGGAGCACATGGAGGTGTGCTGACCTACATCTCACTGCCAGCAACGGGTCAAACGACAGGAAGACACCACTGAATCAAACCTGGACTGGGAGTTTTTACTTGCTGGTGTTTGTTAGAGCTTCCTTTTGCTTCTGTGTATTTTGTATGATTGCATTTTTTCTTTTGCTGCATTCAATTTTTGTGTTTATGTTTTAGAGTTTGCATCATTCATGTGTTTAGGCACATTTAGCTGTTTGTAGCACGTTTCACCATTTGCTGTGCATTTAGCCAATTGCTGTGCTTTTTCCACCGTATTTTTTCAATCCATTGAAAAAGATCAAGATGTTTTTCAGAAGTAATCTAGGACATGACAGAGTGGCTGTGTTACCTACTGAGCATTACTTCATCTTGAAATCACCTGACTTCACTGTACTGGTAAAAACCTTTTGTTTCTTTTGTGTCCCAGTAAAGTTATTAGTCTGGGTTTCTCTTGAAATAAGTTATGCACTATTCAAAATACATCATTTATCTTTTAGCTTTCCAGTATTATTACTGCAGTTATTCATTGTTGTGATTTGATTGTGTCAAGAGGTTTGGTACAATGATGGAGAAGCGGGTAAAGAAAATGGATGGATGGATGGATGGATGGATGGATGGATGGATGGATGGATGGATGGATGGATGGATGGATGGATTGGTACAATGTGTTACAAAACTTACAGAACATAAATTGCACTGCACTCGAAAGTTGAACATTTTTTGATTTTGTAGGCTTTGTCTGTGTGAGGCTTGTGGTGCCATTGTTGTTATTAATGTCATTGTGGTAAAAATGGCCATAACATTGTTTTTTAAGCTTGTTATTTGTATCTCAGATAAGGTTGCAGATGTTGAAGTGTAATGTAGCATGAAAAGACCCTCTTTCTGTCATCTTTTCTGAACTCAAATTACTGTTCATCCTGACCTCACTGAATTTTGATTGTTTAGACATGTGTACCATTCATGAACACTTAATCAGTTAAAGCTTCTTCTAAACTCATATGAAAAACATAATTTATGCAGGAATTAAATCTGTTTATTGTAAGGACAGACTGGAGAGACCTGTAAATTCTAAATTAACAGGAGTAGGAAACAACTTGATTTTTATTGATTTGACGGCAACAGGAGGAGAACCTCTGGAGTAGGTAAGTTACGTTAGTAACGTGGGGACAGGGGGTGTCCTGTCTGGTACAGGAGGGAGGAAAATCCAAAAGCAGAGATAGATCAGGTGATGGTCATAAACAAAGAAGCAGAGAGTAGAGAGAATAGTTAAAGGGGATGACGAGTGAGAATATACCAGGTCACAGGCAGGGGTCAGAGTCCAGGAAGGCAGAATCCAGCAGTAATCCGACAGGGGCCAGGCAAAAAGGGGAGTCCAGAGGGCGTGGGTTGTAACAAGAAGGCTAGAACTGAAGTGCTGGAAGTCTACTTGCATAATGCTTTCAATAATCTGGGTGAGGCAGAGAAGATGAGGACATGCATGGGTTATAAAGGGGTGAGACACCATAGAGCACAGGTGGAATGAATCAAGGTGAAGGTATGAGCCAGGCAGCAAATAAGACAAGTGCTAGAATAGAACAGAACATTACATTTATGTGATTGTGAAACCTTTGAAGTATGAGAAGTGGTTATTGTTCATTATTTGTGTGCAATTATTCAATTAGAAATCATTCAAGTGTTTTAACGTCTTTATTACTTTTTGACCTTCAGAGATTGATGACCCATTTTAACTCTGATTTTGGACAGAAGAGGGACATTTATCTCAACTGAAAGCACTCAGATTCTTGGGAGAATGTATCATCAACCAAACACTCAGAATGGCCTTGATCTGAGGTGGATCAATTTTCTTTTGCTTAGAATTGTTTCGTCATAAAGCCAAGCAGAATGGTTTAACTGAAAACAGTTAAAGAAAGCAGGACAAGAGATTCAACAACCTGAAGACAGACTTTTATTGCTTTGAGAGATAAAGAAAGTAGTATTGGCTGCTTGTTGACCGCCACCTTCCTCGTCAACTGATTGATCAGTTGATGACTTCACTCTGACACCTAGCTGCCTTGGGCAAATGCTAACTGAGACCTCACTAAGTCCTGGCTGGACGTTGTTCTTCTTTCCCGTGGCATTCCTGGTCTGATCAGCTAGCAAACCACGCAGACAGAGGAAGTGACCCTTGGCGCAGAGCATTGACCTGGTAAGGACATGGATTTAATGTCAGAAAAGTGATTTGGGTCTGGTTATAGATTTCAGCTGATGCATATTTTGATAATATCTCTTCCTCACTTGTACAGTGTACATTTTAGGACATCCTCAGGTATCAGAAAAAAACATGTCAGGTCTCAGGAAAAATTGGCTAAGAAAGAAGCCTTCTGCAGGTGGCACTGTTGTAAGAATTTTTTTTCCAACTTTATTTATCGTCTTTGTTACAAACACAAATGGAAGGCAAACTGATATCAGCACAAACGCAAACAATATTCCACAAGAAAATGTGTGTATGACACAATTTCCATGTGAGTAATGTCTGTTGATAAAACTTTGAGAGTTTTACTGGCAATTCTCTGACAATAAAGTTGCAACTTAGGAAACAATTTTAAATTTAAAATTTTAATTTTAAACCCCCTACCATTTTAAATATGTTGTATGGAATCAAATTCCATAAAGTTTCTGGCATCTCCAGTCATTTTTTGATTTTAAAGGTGTAATTAGAGATTAATTATAAAATATAAATAAAATATAAAAGTAAATACTCTATTAAAGGAATTAAAAACAGAGACATTAAAAAATGTTGCTATTGGATTTATCATAAAAGAAAATCTTAAGCCTAGTCTTAAAAGTACACAGGGTGGCAGCCTTACGGACAGAAACTGGAAGTTGGTTCCACAAAAGAGGAGCCTGAGAACTGAAAGCTCTGCCTCCCATTCTACTTTTGGAAACTCAAGAAATCACAAATAAACCTGCAGTTTGAGAGCAAAGTACTCTGTTAGGAAAATTAAAAAAAATAGATCTTTTATAATAAATGGAGCTTGGTTGTTGAGAGCTTTTTACGTTAAAAGTAATTTTAAAATCTTTTCTGAATTTTGAAGAAGATTCATTGTTAACGTTAATAAACTGTCAAATAAATATGATTTAAACCATTTCCTGTTCATGTAATCCCAATATCATATTCAAATTTCTTAATTAGAATATTATTATAAATTGTATTCAATACAGTACTGAGATCTAACAGGACAAGTACAGAAACAAGTCTACTATTTGAGGCCATCAGATGATCATGAGTAACTTTCACCAGTGCTGTTTCTGTTCTATGATAAGCTCTAAACCTGACTAAACATCCTCAAACAGATTTTTTCCCAGATGTTCACACAATTGATCATAACTATTTTCTAAAGAATTTATTAGATGAATTGGAGATTTAATATAGGTTTATAATTGGCCAGAAATCCTGAATCAAGTTCAGGTTTCTTAAGTAAAGGTTTAATTACAGCAACCTTAAAGCTCTGTGGTACATAACGAATCATTAGAAACAACTTGTGCAAATACAACATAGGGATATTAATTAGAGGTAACACCTCTTTGAACAGTCTGGTTGGGATGGGATCCAGCAGACATGTTGATAGTTTAGATGAAGCTGGCATAGATTGTCAGTCATCCAGGCCATGGTAAATTCAAAAAAAGGTTAAAAAACAAAAACAACTAGACTTCTGTAGTTGAAACTACAGAACTACAACTACAGAATATAAGTCCAGTTTTTTGTGTTTTTGTTTTTTAACCTTTTTTTGAATTTAGATGAAGCTATTATTTTTGACAATTTGTTAAGCTCAACAGGACAAAAACAGTTCAAACACAAATCAGGTTTTAGTGATGCTTTTAGAGCTGCCTCATCTGACAGGGAATCTGAGGCAACAGTAGGAAAAATGGTGTGAAATTTCTCTCTAATTAAAATAATTTTATTTATAAAGAATCTCACAAAGTCATCACTCCTTAGAGTTATAGGGATATTTGGCTCAACAGAGAAAGGACTTTTCATTAGTCTAGCTAAAAAGCTAAACAGAAACCTGGGGCTGTTCTTTTTCTCTTCTATTACAGATGAATAATTCACAGTTCTAGCTTCACAAAAAAGCTTTCTTGTATCTTAGCAGGCTGTCTATCCAGGTCACAATTCTTTTATTTTAGTGGGACGCTTTCTAGATGCCAGTTTTAAAGTACGTAATTCCAAATTAAACCAAGGAGCCAGCTTCCTCTGACTGATCACTTTGGTAGCTCTTTATAATAACTAGACCTTTTTTAGCCTTTTTAATCATAAATAAATGGTAATTAATCTTGAAAACATCATTAATTAAAAATGATTCATACTTAATAAACTATAAATTAACACATTTAATAATGCTTTACCCATAAAAGCTAATTACTTCCAAAACCAACAGACTCAATGTTTTTTTATGCTTAATAACTTATGAATTACTATTCTATATACTGTGTCTCTGTATGTAAATGGTCATATAAATGTACTTTCACACCATGTGTTAGACATGTATTAATGGTTAGAGAATGTTTGAATTGACTATGTACTTATCCTGCAGTACATTACTGTAATAATTAAGGCAGTTGCTAGTAGTTAGTTAAGTCTTTTTGTGAACCCTTCTAAAGTGAAGACTATTTATGCCTTTTAAAGTATTTGTTAATGTAGACAAAACCCTGAAGAGGCACAAGTTCCTTTTCACGTGTGGAAATCAGACCAAAATCAACACAATTATGTTCCATTACTTTAATTTCAAAATATGCCAGAAAAAATTTCCAGTACCCTTAAAATTTTTAAGTAGTTTTTCTGCCTCTGGACCCTCTTTAAATGCAAAGGCATGTTGGCCATAAAACATTTGCACCGTCACCTTAATCTTCTTCTTTTCCTAAAAACATAGCCTCGATCGAGTCCCGCTTTTCGTATGTCATAAGGCTAAATAAGGTGTAGTTATTATAAAGCACTACCATCATTTGGTTTTTCAGAGGAGCAATTTTATCAAGTGATGTTTGCATTAAAGTTGTAATGTTATCAACAATGTCATCTAAGTTGCTGCTTTCTATTTCTGCCTCACGAAATAGGTGTGTCTCATGGTCAATGCGTGAAACTTGAGAGCCCTGATTTAATTCATAGACTAATTAAAAATTGTTATGATAAGACTTTAAAGTTCACAACAACACAAATAAAGTTGCAGAGAAAAGTTGCAGTGGTGTCAGCCGAGATCGATCCGGTATTACACCGACTGATGCAGTTGCTGTGATCCATTTGTCAAGCCGTAGGTCTCTGGTTTTAGAATATTTTATGTTTTGGTTTGTGTTCATATGCAGAGAAACGCCATCGATACAGTTGTAGTTCCATGCCGGTTTAAATGTTTTAGGCCACAATTTTTTTGCAAGTAGTTCAAAGTTTAAACTGATATTGTTGTGAATCTTTGGTGTAAACTTTACCTTTAAACAAATGCCCCCCATAACAATATCAGCGCCCCCTTTTTGAAAATATGGCTGCCAGTGCCCCCTGTCATCCTCTCAGTGCCCCCCAGGGGGCGGTACTGCCCCCATTGAGATGCACTAAGGTAGATGGTTACTTACAGCCGATGATCACACAAGGTGAACACAAAAAACAAGAAAAATCCCAAATCTTTTTTTAACAGACTGGACTACACCCTAATGCTGCAATGAAAGTAACAAGTCACTTTGTCCAATATTAACCTAAAGTTTATTTTAAGATGACTATAATCTGTTAGAAAACAGGGAACAAAGGAAAGCATTGCTTGGCTGAAGTTACCTTTCTCAAGGTTTTCTGCTTTCTGTATATTTTATTCATAATGGTGTTTGCTCGGACATACTCCATGTGCTCGTCTGTCTGCATGTGCACTCATAATAGAGCTTACTAGATTTTAGATTTAACCACCAGATTTTATTTATTGATCCATGCTTCCTTAAGCTTTCATTTGTTATTTCCAAAAGCAAGTTCAAATAACAGCCATTAGACTAATTCAGGCAGAAAGAGGAGTGCTGTTTGGTCAACTGATTGAAAAAAAAAAAAAAAACAGACGATCTGCCTTCCTTAGCTGACAGCATGCAAACCAAAGACACACTTCTTTCGCCAACATCTTTCATATTCACACATGCCAAGCTTGGTGCACCCTGCCCAGGACCAAACATAGGCCTGCCCTGTTGGCCTGAGAGCTGTTCCACTTCAGCTGCTGGCAGCTTTGATCAAAGAGCTCCGGAGGAGGGGGAGGTGGTACTCATTCATTTCTCACCCTCAGTATTTCCCAACAGGCCTTGTGATGTGTGCTCCATGGGAATTTATTCATCTCTTGCTGGTAAAGCTCAAGCATGGTACAGCTGGACCTTGAACCCAACACTAATGAATTATTCGTTGGATTTTCATGCTATCCAGGCTTTTTGGTTCTTGTCTGAACTGAGATGAATAGTCAAAATTTCCCACTCTACCTAAGACTTGTTGAAATGAGCAGAGGTTTGTGGAATTGTAAACATCTTGAACATGAAAAGATAAACCTTTATCAGTGTTTGTGGTTAATTATGACATATAAAGCATTTATCTACAATCTCAAGTTTTTAAAAATGATTTCTCTATATGACAGGCAGATGGACAGAAACAGGTAAATTATGCTTGTGCTATATTATATTTATTTTTCATGTGCAATATTGGGCTGAAACAAATGATTATTTTGGTAGTCCACTATTGTGTCAATTTTCTTTTCTGATTAGTCAATTCCAGTTCTAGGCTTGAGTTTTACCATACCAACTTCAGACTGTCCAACTGTGAATGTCATCCTGATGTTTCTGCATTGCCACTATGAAATAACCATCCTTCCATTTTTTTGATCCACTTTTTTGTGAAGCTGGGTCATGGCGTAGCTAGTGCTTATCTCCAACAGTCATTGTGGGAGAGGCGGGATACACCCTGGACAAGTACAGTAAAACATTCCACAGCAAATAAAATAATGAAATGACAAACATGTAAATTTCAAACTAAATAAACATTTATGTGTGGGTGCAGATTTTATAATTAGACCAAACTGTTTTCACAAGAGACAACCTCGACTCGTGGGAGTTGAGATAAGACTGGTGAAAGTTACTAATGATATTCTCATGGCCTCAGACAGTGGACATATGTCTGTACTTGTCCTCTTAGATGTCAGTGCTGCATTTGATATAATTAATTACAAAATTCTATTACAGAACCTTGAACATAAGATTGGGATTACAAGAACAGTTCTAAAATTGTTTAAATCATATTAGATTTCAGTTTGTAAAAGTTAATAATGAATCTTCTTTATACACCAAAGTTTGTCATAGAATTCCTCAGGGTTTTAGTGATGGACCCAGGGGCGTCACTAGGTTTTAAGGACAAGGGGGGCTTAGCCCCTAGGAGATGCACAGGATGTGAGCAAACGTAGTGGGCGAGAACAAAATTTCTCAAACAGCTAACAAAACCTGAGTTGCTTTTCCACATTTTTGGACACATTTAACAGATACCTTACTGTTTAAACGTTTTAACAACCAATTATATTTTTATTCAGAACATCAACAAACAGGAAATATGTTTACAGTTTTAACAAGAAAAATGAACATTTTGAATTGAATATTACTATACTTTATTAAATGCCAGCTAATGTACACTATAATGTTTGGTGTTGGTGTATACCCAGTTATGAAGTCTAACTGTGACTTTATATATTATATAAAATTTCTCAGTTATTCCACAACACTGATTTAGATTAACTGACACAAGAATGCTTCTGTAGAAAATGGTTATTACTGCTATAACATTCTCCAGTAAA
>NC_051437.1:2266285-2269703 GCF_001649575.2 Kryptolebias marmoratus | reverse complement strand
CTACAATATAGCTTACCACCATCAGTGTGTGAATGTGTGGATGAATGGGTGAATGAATGTAGTGTAAAGCGCTTTGGGGTCCTTGGACTAGATAAAGCGCTATATAAGTGCAAGCCATTTACCATTTATTTTATTACTATCTGAGAACTATATGCTATGATAGGATGATAGTGATTCATATAAGAAGAGGCTTTGATTAACATTCAAAGATTTTTATTTAAAAAAAAGAATCATTTCCACTGTTTTTGGCTTCAGTCTGCTCCTCTTTTGACTCACTACCTGTCCAGCTTTAGAGAAGACCCACTCGCATGGCACAGATGTTGCTGGCATATGCAAATATTTTTTGCCAGTTTGCTTAGATGTGGAAAGATTGTTATGCGTTGGGACCAGTATGTGAGTGGGTCTTCTCCTCTGGACAGTACCTAGCTCTGACAAATAACGTTTAACTTCAACTGTAGCATCTGCAGTAACACTTTGGGTGTTCTGACTGGATCCTAGAAGAAAAAAAAGTGTATTTAGTCAATATTTAAATAAAAACATGTTGCTGATGATGATAAGGTTAACACAACTAACCAACTCGACTATCAAGAAGCTGCATGTCCAGGTGGCCCTGACAGACTGAAAAATGCATATAGTCAATTTTAATGTATATAGTATAATAATGTAGAGTGTTTGCACAAATAGTAAATACATGTTTACCTGTGATGATGTTTCTTTCCTCTCCATCTTTATCAGGTTTGAACACTACAGTGAGTTTTGCCACAGCTTCCTGGGCATGCATCTGATTCCCAAAAGCCAGGGACTTGAATCTTGGGTTCAAAATGGTTGCTGTGGCCAAAATCCGCACATTTTCTACATTACATCTGCTGTGCAGAAAAGGTTGTAAATGCTGACCAAGGGTAACTGCTGTTGCACTTTGAAGCATTGGTGTCTTTGTGGCCAGTTTGTGATGGATCATTTTAATTAATAGAATGACTTTTGAGGCAGAAACATGTATTTCTGCTGACAGTTCTGTAGAGGCAAGGTTGAAAGGTGCAAGAATGTCTAGACTTTCACTGATGGCTTCATATTCATTGCTAGAAATGAAAGGAAAGTCAGCAGCAAGAAATGCTATAGCTGCTGCTACTGGTTCACGTTGTTCATGGAGACATTGAAACATAAAATAAGTACAATTCCATCTTGTCTCGACTTCCTGTAGCAGCTTGTGTGGTGGTTTTCCCAGCAGTTGTTGGAGCTCAGCAAGCTTCTCTTGAGCTTTTTTTTTTTTTTAACTTATTTTTTATTGAACATTTTCTTGAACAGTTACAGTGGGGAAGTATCGGTGCATTTACATTTGTACAAAGATGTTCAGTAACAATGTCCATGTTAACTGGCTACAGAAGTGGCATCCTCCTTACATCTATAATCACTCCATTTACCCCACTTTAAAATAAACTGACCTTCCTGCAATCTTAATCTATGTGTGATTTTCTCCATTACAAAGATCTCTTCCACAGTGCTCAACCATTTCTCCACAGTGGGCGGTTCCTGTTTATACCATAGTTTTGTGATGGTTTTTTTGTTGCTGAGAGCAATATTTTAACAAATATTCATCCTCTTTTTGAATTATGTCGTATGTGAGACAGCCCAGGTAGAGTGTTTTGCATGATCTGGGTAGTCCATATCCTAATATGCTTTTCAGAATAAAGCATAAATTTTGCCAGTATGTAGCTAATTTCTGACAAGACCAGAATATGTGCGTGTGGCCTACATTAGTCTGGCCACAGAGCCTCCAGCATGGTTGTGAACTGGTTATTGTCCTGGCCTTAATCTTTGGGGTTATGAAAAATCTAACCATATTTTTCCAGCTAAATTCCCTCCACACACGGGAGCAGGTGGCCGTGCACTGTGTTTTACAAATTTGATACCATTCCTCTTCACTTATACGTTCTTTAAGTTCCTCTTCCCATTTTTCTTTAATATACATAGTAGATGACTTCCGGCCTTCCATCAGTCCCTGGTACAGTGTTGAAATAATTTGAAATTTATTTCCCTCATAGGCCTTGTGAAATGCCTCAATTACCTTACTTATATTGGTTTTTATCTCTTTCTCGTACAAGTCTTTTATCTGCAAGTACCTATACTAGTCTTGATCCTCCAACCCAAATCTTATCTTTAAGTTGTTAAAACTCAGCAGTTTGCCCTTTTCAACCAATTTACACATTGCTGTGATACCTTTATCTGCCCATTGTATGAAACCTTTATCAAAGAAGCCTGGTTTAAACCTTGAGTCCCAAGAAAACCAGCTCAAACTCCTTGTTTCCTTCTCTAATTTATAATGATCAATTACTGTATGCCATATTTCAATTGTACTACTAGTTATTGAATCCAGCTTATTGCTTACTTTACCTAAAAGCATTTTGTGTGCTATTAAATTTCTGACTTCTATGTCTTTCCTCCCTATTTCCAGATTCTTCCATTTTGAAACATATTCATCATTACACCAACATATTAAAGGCCTAATTTGTGCAGCCCAAAAATATTCTTTCAGGGCCGCAAGCCCAGACCTCCCCTGTCTTTTGGAAGTTGGAGTGTTTTGTATCTGAACTAAACTAAACCCTTGTTATTTAGTATTCCTTCATTTAGTCTCCACAAAGTATTTTTCTTTTTACTGTTCAGATGAATCTTAAGGTAAATTGCACTATGGTTGGAGACATCTGATACTCCTATTCTACATTCTTTCACTCTGTGTAGATCTTTCTTATTTATTAGCATATAATCGATTCTGGAATAAACACCATGTGGTGCTGAATAGTAGGTAAAATCCTGCTCTAGGGGGTGAAATTCTCTCCACACGTCTAAAGTTGCTGTTTCAGACATCATGGTGTTCATATACCTACTGATTTGTTTTTTTATTCTTCCTTTTACTTGTGGTATCCATCCTATAATTTAATACAACGTTAAAGTCTCCGCTACATATCAATATTCCCTCTGCTTCCAGATCAATGAGATCAAATATTTTCTTATAAAGCACTTTGTCACTTTGTAACTGATTTTCCAGTTTGCCCTTTATCATTAGGTATCTCCCTTCTTTATCCCCAGATTCCTTCAACAATTCAAACTTTACATTATTTGAAATCAGTGTCATAACTCCTCGTTTATGCTTTTGTCCGAGAAAAAGAGTTTCTATACCCTAGTTTTTTATACTTTTCATGTCCTTTTTTTGTTAAATGTGTCACAGCTCCATCTGTTCCTGCCACGCCTCTTGCTTCCAGTCATGCCACAGCCAAGTAATTTTCCACTCATCCACAGTTCAAGCCACGCCCATATTACCATGCCCAAGTAATCACAGTCATCTGTTTCACCTGTTCTGGTCCCCATAAATACCCACAGCTCCCAGTACTCTTCGCCAGATTATTGAAAGCCTCACAGCGAGTAA
>NC_051437.1:2243851-2265941 GCF_001649575.2 Kryptolebias marmoratus | reverse complement strand
TACCTGTTCCGGTTCCAGTCCACGACGGTCACGTGAGTGTCCTGTTTAGAGTCACAGGTCCCGCTCCTGTCCAGTCCACAATAAAACTCTTAAAACTTCGTCGTTGTGTTGCGAGTTTGAATCCTGTCAAGTCCTGCCTTGTCAAAATGTGTCTCCTGTAGGAGAATAACTTGTACTTTTTCTTTTCTGAATTTATGTAGAACCTTATCTTTCTTTTTAATATTATTTAAACCGTTAACATTCAGTGACACCACAGTTATATCATTAGACATTATTTGTACATCTTGGTTTGGTTCTCACCTTCTCCACTCAACAACAAACTATTAACAAGAACTAAATTAACAAAAATTCTGAACTCCCGACTAAATATGGGTCCCATTCCCCTGAGGCCCGGTCCCCCTGCTGGAAAGGGAGGGGGGTAACCCTTTGCGAATAAGCCCCCCCCCTCCTAGTGGTTTTGGGGAAACCTGTGTTAAGTTTTCCCAACCTGCTAGGTGAGTCCAACAGTCCCTTGTTTGGTGGTTCTCCCTGTCAATACTTGACTAACCTTTAGAGAAGACTATAGTCTCTTCTCGGGGGCACACCGAAATGTCCGTCCTCTGCGACCTCATCTTTGAAACTCCTGCAACCGTTCCCTCGCTCGGCTTCCCGCGTTCTGGTCAGGACCCGTACCGTGGGCCCCGTCGTTCATCTTCTGCTTCTTCCCGACGCGTTGCCATGGCAGCGCCAACTGGAACCTCTCCTCGGATGAAGGTCCGGTGCCGTTCCCACTCTTTGTCTCCAGCCCTCGTCCCCTCGTGTCTTTTGCAGCTTCCTCTGCATTGTTGTAAGTCTTAACACCTTCCGATCAGTGAATCCGTATTTTAGTCATTGGCGTCTGGAAGCGGATCTTCTGATCTTTCAGAGCCCTTTTGATCGTGGAGTAGGATTTGCGTTTTTCTATTATCTCTGTGGGGTAGTCGTGGTCGAAAAATATCCGCCTCCCCTCGACTTGGATTTTCTTTCCCCATGCTTTTGTCAGGATTTCTTCTTTGGTTTTGTATTTAAGAAAATTGACCACTATGGATCTGGGATTAGCGCCCGGTGGTGGTTTCTTCCCGAGGCTTCTATGGGCCCGCTGGATCTGTAGCTCAGCTCCGTCTGGCAGAGCTAGCTCCCGACGCAGCAGCCTCTCCACCATCTCTTGGACCGATTCGCCGTCTTGTTCAGCCACATTGTAGATTCTCATATTACAGCGCCTACCATGTCCTTCCACTTCAGTTAGCTTCTCCTGTAATTTCCTTTGCTGTTGTAAAAGACTCAGAATGGTGTCCTTAGCTTCCATGTTCCACTCTTCCAGCTCTGTTATGCGGCCCTGCGCCTCGGTAATGTCCTCTTGTTGTTTCTGTATTTCCGCATCATTCTGTGCCACTTTTCTCTTAATTTCTTCGGTAAAACTCGCAAATTCTCGCTTTACCTCCTCTTTGAGTTCATCTTTGAATTTTGTGAGGTCCTCCTTCACCTCCTTTTTGAGGTCCTGAATTTCCGCCATGACGGTGTTTAGCCCCTCCAACACAGCCCAGAGCTGATTCGAGTCGCCGCTTTCTTTATCCATTTGCTCGGCTTCGGAGTCGTGTTCTTCGGACATTTTCTTCCTTACGCTTCTCTGCTTACGTCCTCCACTCATTTCGTGTCTGGTTCAAATCGTGTTTGATCTAATTTCTTTGCATTAGGGAGGTTTATTGTTTCTTCGACAAGGGAGCTCGATCTTATGCTGCCATCTTGCTCCGCGTCCACCGGAAGTCCCTTCTCTTGAGCTTTAACACTTGATTTAAAATGTGTTATGATCTTCCTGGCCTTTGATCTGATTTCAGTGAGTTCTTGAATTTGATCCAAAGCCTTCTTCACAATTAGATTTAGACTATGGGCAAAACAGGGCACATTTCATACCTGCAAAAACTTTGTACAAGAAAGCATGTTGGCTGTACTGTCTGATATTAAATAATGAATTTAGTTGTGCAAACTCAATTCATTTAAAAGGGACTCTGTTGCCACTTTCAAATTGTCTGCCCAGTGAGAATGGGCAAAATGACTAACACCAAGCAGAACAGTTGCCAATTGCATTCTTTCACCTGTGTAATGGCAGGTGACTTCAAGGAAGGCCTCCATATTGATAAAGGTCCACATATCTATAGTAATGCAGATCTTTTTTTGCCTTCTCTTTAGCTTCTTTATAACTTCTTTTCAACCTTAGTGATTAGAGCTTGTCAAGTTGGCAGACCATATGTGGGGTCAAGTTTCTGGACAAAGACTCGGAATCCTTTGTCTTCTACCACTTTAAATGGTTGAGCGTCCAAAACCATTACTAGTCTACTAGTGCCTCATCCAGTTCAGCTTGTCAACCTTAAAGATATATTTTAAGAAAAATATTCACATATTTTAAACTCCTTTATTTATGTTTTGATTTCTATGTGTATTTACATTATTGTACTTTGAAACCATAAAATTTACATTGCCTGGTTGCTGCAACACCAGAGGTAGCCACACTGGGCCTGGTCTCTGGGTGTTTGGTCTGTAAGTGTTGCAGCATGGAAGAGGTGTTGTTGCTTTAGGTCAATACCTGAGCACAAATAAGACACTTGTCTTCCTTGGGTATAATCAAGTCAAAGTGCTCCCATGCATACGAACGTGCTCTTTTTGGAGGCACTGTCTCTTCCTCCATCTCCCTCACTATCTCAGTCACAATCTAAACTCAGACTCTCACAAATATTTTTAAATACACTCAAAATCACACACAATCACTCAACCTAACTGTCTAAACTGTCTAAACGCATACTCTCACAGACTCGAATCCATGCACACAACCACTCAACTTCAGACTATCTCCAACTATATCTTGCTATTTCAAACTTATAAAAAAACATGCCTACCTTTCCAAAAACCCACAGTTTAGGTGGATATTCAGTCTCATTTTAAAGTGTTGAGAATAACTACAAGACCTGCACATTCGGGATTCCTGCGAATCAGCGCATGGCAAGCTGCGTGTCACAAGCAGCTCGAGACACCAGAAAGAAGAGGCCTCGTTTAGGAGCAGTCACATGATTTTTGGCACATAAGTTTTTGTATCTTGTTTTTTGCTGCCACATCAGCCTTTGTTTTCTTTTTCTCTTTTTGTTAATAAATTAGTTTTAGTTTTTGTTTTTTGTCATGAGTCTGCATTCTCAGTTTGTCACGCTCTATCATAACAGGTTTATCTTATGTCTTCACAGGTCTGCCTGAAAAAAATCAATCAGACAGCTGCAGCTGATCCAGAACACTGCTGCTCATGTTCTTACTAAAACCAGGAAGATGGAAATCATTGAATGGCCTAGCACCACAATACATTAAACATCTGCTGTTGTTGGGCGGTAGTGGCTCAGGTGTCTTGTGATCGAAGGGTTGCTGGTTCACTGCTCCAGCTGTCTCAGCCGTTGTGTCCTTGGGCAAGACACTTCACCTGCCTTGCCTACTGGTGGTGGTCAGAGGGCTCGGTGGCGCCGGTGTGATGGCAGCCTCACTTCTGTCAGCTGTGGCTACATTGTAGCTTACCACCATCAGTGTGTGAATGTGTGGATGAATGGGTGAATGATTGTAGTGTAAAGCGCTTTGGGGTCCTTCGACTAGATAAAGCGTTATATAAGTGCACGCCATGTACCATTTACCAACCTTCCAGACCACTCAGATCTTCTGGTTCTGGCCTACTCTGCATCCCCAGAACCAGAACCAAACATGGAGAAGCAGCATTTAGCTTATATGCACCACAAATCTGGAACAAACTTCCAGAAAACTGTAAAACAGCTGAAACATTTAAATCTAGGCTAAAACCCCACCTGTTTAGAGTTGCTTTTGAATCGTAATAAATCATAATAAATGGATGTGTACTGGTACCTCATTTGGTGACTGCACGTTGTTGTTTGTATGTTGTTTTAATGACTTTTTCATTTTGTGTTTTTATGATATAAAGCACTTTGAACTGTCTTGTGCTGAGATGTGCTATACAAATAAACCTAACTTAAATTAAATGAATCACCCTCCAAAACAAATTGGTGTTTGAGTCATTTCAGTCACGTATGCATAGACAAGCTCTAGAGCTGGGCGGATCAATCCAAAATATGGATAATATCGATATCAAGTCAGATCGATACTAGCGTGGTAAGATCAATACTTTAGTTTTATATTCCCTCATCTGTTTCATGAAAAGAGGTGACAGCTAGCTAGGTCCGGTTGACCTGCTCTCTTTTCAACCCCTCCTAAACATGTCTTGTCTAGTGGTCTAGCCTTGCACCATCACGTGACTCAGCAGAGCCAGGGCAGTTTCACCAAGCCCGCCCACTAACTTGTCTAAAAAAAAAATCCTTAAAGTGCACTAAAGTGAAAAAAGTTTATTTTGTTTTTGCATTGTAGTTTCTTAACTCTACCTCCAAAAAGATTCTTAGTTTGATTTGCTCATAGTTCTTTGCACTTTGTTTATTTAGGAAAAAATGTAAACAAATTTGTTTTGTTTTTCTATTGTTTCTGTTTATCATGTTAATATTCTATTAAAGTATTTTGTGGACACCTATAAACTTTGTCCAAATTCTGTCCAGGTTTTAGCAAAATAATTCAAAAGAAAACCCACAAAAACAACTAAAGGTCAAAAGTTTGA
Organism: Kryptolebias marmoratus; assembly: GCF_001649575.2. Lineage (NCBI taxonomy): Eukaryota > Metazoa > Chordata > Actinopteri > Cyprinodontiformes > Rivulidae > Kryptolebias > Kryptolebias marmoratus. Next base: position 2,261,278 of record NC_051437.1, on the reverse strand, counting down.
TGATATATCAAACTTAAATAAAAAAAGGTGTTGGTATCGGTATCAAAGAATACTGGTCCTGTGTTTACTTGGTATCAGATTAATACTAAAGTATGCAGTATTGCACACCTCTAACAAGCTCTACTCCCAATCCCTACCGAATCATACTTCTAATACCACTGATTTGAATCAATGGGTGATTAACAGGCTTCTGCAGAACATAAAGAGGTAAATTTAACCTCTGAATCAGGTGTGTTGGAGCAGGGAAACAAATAAAACATGCAGGAGAGTGGCACTCAAGGACCAGGGTTGCCTACCCCTGCTCTAGACCAATAAAAATCTTGCTTTTGAAGAGGAAATGAAAAGTGTTTTAAAGTCAAGGTTATAAAAGTCATAAAAAGTGCTTGTTTTCTGAGACTCTAATTTAAAAAAAATACACTAATTTAAAATTAAGAATAAAAGATTTAAAAAAATTATAAGGGTACCTTTGGCATTTTCCGTGATCCAGCGAAATGGTTCGGTGCATTAGTTGAGTAAACTGACCCAAAACTACAACAACTGGGTCATTCTTCAGCTTCCCAAAGAACAAGAAAGTTTGATGGATAGGGTCAGTTTAGCTCCAGCATGAAAATTAAAACCCAAAGTCTGGTGACTGACTGTGCAGTTAACGTTTTGAAGAGGACCACCTGTGGTATAAACCTTCAACAGAAGAACCACAACCTATCGCTGCCCAACTACCACCGTCCATCTCCCGCTATCGGACTGACACTTGCCTCCTCTACCTGTCTGGAAGACTGTGTGACATAATTGTAAAGCTTGGGGGTTCCCCATGTGGGGCTTGAATTTGTGGCAGCAACACTCCAGACCAAAATTTAAATTTAAATATAGATATATATTTAAATATATCACAAGTTATGGCAGGTTATGAAAAATTACTGAATGTTTAAATTTGGTATCAAAATATTGACATGAGGTGTTGAATCAGCATAAAAGTTGAACAGGAGAGTCAGATTAAACCAAAAGACTGTTGGGGTCTGGGAGTCTTCTCCCTCTGTTTTGCCTGCTGCTTCTTCCTTTTCCTCAGTTGGTGGTGCCTGAGCTCTGGTGGCTGAGGACTGACAGGTGTTTCCTATCATGACCTAATCAAGGATAGGTTTAAAAGAAGCTTGCTGCCAGCACTTCTTTGCCAGAGTGTTAACCTATGGGGTATGTCTTGTGTGCTCTTGGTTCTTGGACTCTTCCCTGACATTTACTCACATTTCCTTGTGTCTCCTTCCCAGGTTATCTCCGTGCTCAAGTTTTCAGCTCTAGAATATTCTCAGTCTTACGCCAAACTTCAAGTCTCCAAGTCTGCCTCACCTCTTGAGGTTCATTGCTGGCAGCTTCCTGGACGTTCTCCTTGAGAACCACCTGCGATTGAACTCTGCTCACTCTCCTAGCCACCCTGCTAACTGCCACCTCGCCCCACCAGCTTCAAGCTCTCAGACCCCACTCATCTCTCCCTGGCGGTGTACCATCAACTCTTCTGTAAGCAACCTCTCCAGTCATCCGTTAGTCATTCATTTATTCTTAATCAAACCATTTCATCTCCTCATACAGTTGAAGACCCATTCCAGAGTTCCCAGTCCCAGAACATCCTCTTCAGTACTCAAATCCTTTGAATAAATGTTTTAAATCTGCTTCTGTCTTCTGAGTGTCTTCTGCATGTGGGCCAAATCTGTAACTAAAACCATGAAAAAGAGTTAAAAACTTTGAGGCAAAAAGGGGTTTTTGAAAAGTTAACTTAACATGATGGCGAAGTAACTATTGAATTTAGACAACTGGAGTGAGACATCAATAAATTGTAGCCAAAACCTGTAGCCTGTTTACCAGAAGTACACCAGCAGAAAGTTTAGAGATTTTTATCCTACCAAAAGATTAATTTTCTCAGCCGCTGCCTTTGAGCAGAACCTTCAGGCTGGTTCTGGTGGTCCAAGAATCGGCTGCTTGTTCTCAGTAGGCAGGTGAATGTCCGAAGCTGGTTTATGGTGAGGCTGATGTTGAGAAGTCTTTGTCTCTCACGGAGGTCATGCAACAGGGTTTAACTAAAGTTCTGACAAATTTCACTTTAACTTTTCCTAAATTAAAATCAGTTATGACCACCAAAATAAACCAAAATAAACTGGGGAAAATTTCTTACCAACAGAAAATTTGGCTAGAAGGGAAAAATGTGATGAATACGGCAAAGCAGAAAAACACAAGAATCATAAAAGTTAAACAAACACAGACACGGACAACGAAGTTAGGAAGACAAACGAAGAAAAAGCGTATGAAGAACAAGAGCCAGGGCAGAAGTGTGCCTTGGGCTTTTAAACGCTGTTCTTAAAAGAAGGTGGGGGTTTCAGTGGGCATTCAACCAATAGACATTATACATACTTGTATGGGAACTCTGATGCTTTCAGACAAAGGAAAAAGGAAAAAAAAACTGTGATTGAATCTTTCTGCCTCAAAAATAAATCTAATTAAAAGAAGAAACACACTCAATCAGTAATTAGTTTAACTTCTTCTCAAATGGAGTTGAGCCTTAATAAATAAATGAATCATGGTTAATGAACACAGGAAGACAGCACATTAAATGTTTATAAACATTTTGTAATTTACTGAATTTATAATACTGGTTGGGTTTTATTTAAGGACACATGTAATATGTTATGCTAGATCGCAGTAAAATATGTGAGATATTAGTTCTCACATAATATCTGATATTCAAATGAATGAAAGCAAAACAGAAAAAATATATTTAAAAAACTGTTGAAAGGTGAAAAATGTGAATCTTGTATTTTTCAAAGAACCAACTTTAACATGAAGATTGCAGGGCAGAAATTTATTTTTAATAGATGTACATTGGATCAGATAGTCCCAAAAAAGTGAACCAGAACTTTGAATCCCCCACAGGGGGCAATGTGGTACTTTCTTTCCAGTCCTAAAGGAATGTGCTAATTTTCCTTTTACGTTTGTAGAAATCAAGACGTTATCAGTTTGAGTTTAACCAGGTCTGGGTTCATTTGTTCTCAGAGAGTAAATTTAATCAGATGCAGCAGAATTTGACACCCTGGTCTCTTTCTTTGGAGCCAGGAAGTCTGTGCTGCATAGCAGGGGTGTGTAACTCTTGGCTAGAGTAAACAGCAGGTGATTAGTTTATGGCTATCTTGGGATTCAGCGAAAGGGGAATCCTGATGAATTGACCACTCTTGATCTGATATGATCCAGAGAGAGAGAGAGACATTTGAGTTTCCTTTCAAACACTGATAAAACAGTCAATTGGGTTTAGCCTATTAATGCAGAAATAGCCCAAACTCTTCTGTAGGACCCTACATCTTCCTACATTCCAGTGTCCTACAGAAGAGTGCCACAGCTGGCACATCACCTTGTACATCACCAACCAAGAAGGTAACACCACTCACACAACCACCCCACTTTAGGATTTTCACACAAAACTCTAATAACAAGTCATTAAGATGTTAAATCAGAGAAATGGACCACTTGCCTGTTTTATAATAGTGTTTAACAAAAAGAAAAACAAGAGATATTTCATTATTTTTTAAAATTTAATTTCCTCTTTGAAACAGGTACTTTTAACAAAAACTAGCTTGTTGCTAGCTAGGTGAATTTTGAAGCTTTTGAGATGAAAAATAAAAAGCAATTATAAGTCAAAATGAAAATATTCCTCATTAAGACTTGTTTTGCCAGAATGGTCACATATCTGTGGTTTTCTTTTGGGTGCTCCCTTCTGCAGGAGTCGCCACAGCAGCAAACTCACATAAAAGATTTCATAATTGTTTTACACCAGATGCCCATCCTGAAGCAACCTAGGGTCAAACCTGTGGGCTCGGGACTACAAGTCTGCAGCACTAACTATACAGCTACCATGACAACTTTGGCTAAATATTATTATTTTACTTAGCCTATCGATAACATGTAGTAAAAAACAAATTCTCACTTTGAGACTATGCGAGCACCCCCTCTGGTGGGGACATCCAGAAAATAATTACAAACAACTCACTCACTGATTCGCTGTCCTGATTTGCTTGTTTGAGTCAAGTTGGAGTCTGTATTCATGATTCCTGACTCAAAGGAGTGAACTGCGAGTTGGATTCATTTGATGTATACAACACTCATAAACCACTACAACTGAGTGATTTGTTTATTCATTGCTCACTGTACGATGGTAGGGTGGGCAGTTGAGTTGAAAGAAGAAACCATAGTGCTGGTTAGCCCTGTGCTGTTTACACAGGGCAAATCCAACAGTTAGCTTGTTATATTTATTAAATGCAGTTAGCATTACAGCTGCACAAGAGCAACATGTTGCCTGGTCTCTTCTTTGCAGTTAACTATAGGTATATAGCTGTAGCAGGGACAAATCAGTGAGGTATTGACTTAATGGAGAAGAATAACGACTCCCAATTCACGAAAATAACTCATGATTTTTGAACGATTAGTTTAGGACTCACACATAGCTACTTCACAGCAGGCCTTTCTAGCAGCCTCTGTAGAAGGTGAGAGTTTTTGAACACACATAACAGTCATTAATCAACTTGTTAGTGCATCCATGCTGCAGTGTAGCAGGCCTTCTGTCAGCAAGGAGATAAATGAGCAGAGACTTGTTTTGCCTCAGGATTATAGACAAAACATTTACAGCTCTCTGCAGCAACGTTGCCTTCCTGCTGCTCCCCAGTTCCACCAGTTATTTCTCATTTATTGTCTGTTTGTTGATTAAAGCTCCTGAAAAAAACATTGAACTCACTTATTGCAGTAGTGTCTTGCTATCTTTTTTTAAAGAAATCCTTTTGTTTAGATTTAAGAAACAAGTCCACACTTTGGAGGGTTCTTCTTCCCTGTAGGGGTAATGGAACTCCTTTTATAATGTAACCCGTTTGCCCTCCTGAGGAATTAAAGGTCAAGGTTAAAGAAATACACAAACTGACAGTATGAGAAGAATGCTAGCTTAACATTTTATTATTTTCAGGACTGTGTGAAAACTGTAAATGTTTTAAACAGAACATTTTAAAAATACTGTATATTAAAACAAACAAAAATTAAAGGTACACAAAAAGTAAATAAGCCTTCAGCTCCTCCTGGGAAATATAGAATCCCTGCAGTGAGTTATTGGTCTACCCTGGAGTTCTTCTCCCTGTGGGACATGCTCCAACACCTACAAAGAGATGTGACCAGGAAACAATATAATCAGATGTCCAAACCATCTCTTCTCAATGAAAAGTATTGAAACTATTGGCATTGGTTTTATACAGACAGCTTTGTCAAGTAAAAAAAAAAAATCTTTGAAATTGCATGAGATGCTTTGTTATGTAAACTAGATTCACATGCAGATTAAATTCACTCCCCTCACAATGAATGAAGAGCCGTTGGGGTCTTTGTTAGCCTGGCTCACAAAAGATGTTTTGGTCACATGAATAAAGGTGGTGAATTAAGAGTGAAAATGTGACCCCTCCTCAAAAAATGAGTTGAGTTCACGCAAAATTGCAGGAAAAGTGAAAATATTGATTTTTACTGTTATTGAGATTAGCAAAAAAAACATCCACAAAGACACCATCTAGTGATCCTACTTCTCAGGTTGGGTTGAGATTGCGGCAAACCGAATGTGCAGACTCATCTTAGTTCCAGGAATAGAAATGATTTATTTAAAAATAAAAGAACAAAAACAAAAAGCTAACAAGGCAGCAAAACAAAACTAAATACAAAACATAAAATAAATCTATAACCAGAGGCAAACATGAGGTGAACAAGACGGCAAGTAAAACACGACAATGAAGCAAGTAAATGAAGAAAATGACCAGGTTTTAAAGCAGAGGGTAATTAGGGGAAGTGGGCAAAGTGTTGGAGGCTGTAGTTTTTGGCCCTGTTGGGAGCCTTTTTTCCTCCACCAGGAGGAGCCATGCGGTTGCTGTTCGTTTGGAGAGTGGTTCCTGCGTACCTGTGCGTCGTCAATCTTCATCAACGCCAGCATAAGAGGAGTGGACAGCCAGTTCTCCAGTGGCTGAGTGTTTGCCGATTATGGTACTCTGAGCCCCTCTGTGTCAAGTCCTCTGAGGATTTTTCTGTGATCCCAGCAAACTTGTATTTCTTCTCTGACCTCCTCACAGGTAATCTCTCGTTGTGCCATGGAGTTTCCCTCTGAGCTGCCAGAGATAACCGGTTCCTCGTCCAAGAAAGACTCCACTGGAGATTCCTTTTGAACTCCATCTGTGACCGAAGAAGATCCGGTCCTCGACCTGACTGTCCACCAGCCTGCCCGCCCTCCAACGTGCTTCCCCTCATAGGCGGACTCGCCCCACCTCCCTCAGTAAGTTTGTTCCAGTACCCACTCCAGTACTCAATCCCGCAACCCACTTACCTCTCACCTCCCTCACTCTCAGATTGCTGATGTTCCAGATCCAGTGGTCCCCAGGATTTGATTTAATCTCACTTTCCCCAAACATTGGTCTGTTCACGAAAAGAAAATAAACTTTATTGATTGGTGCAGCGTCTGCAGTGAAGCGGGCACTGTATCGGTCTGTCGTGGTGAAGAGAGAGCTGAGTCAAAAGGTGAAGCTCTCGATTTACCGGTCGATCTACATTCCTACCCTCATCTATGGTCACGGGTTTTGGGTAGTGACCGAAAGAACAAGATCGCGAATACAAGCGGCTGAAATGAGTTTCCTCCACAGGGTGTCTGGGCTCTCCCTTAGAGATAGGGTGAGAAGCTCGGTCATCTGGTAGGGAGTAGAGCCGCTGCTTCTCCACGTCGAGAGGAGCCAGTTGAGGTGGCTCGGGCATTTGATTAGGAATTCCTCCTGGACGCCTCCCTGGTGAGGTGTTCCGGGCACGTCCCGCCGAGAGCAGGCCCAGAGGAAGACCCAGGACACGCTGGAGGGACTATGTTTCTCAGCTGGCCTGGGAACGCCTTGGGATTCCCCCAGAGGAGCTGGCCCAAGTGGCTGGGGAGAGGGAAGTCTGGGTCTCTCTGCTTAGACTGCTACTCCCACGACCCGACCCCGGATAAGCAGAAGAAGATGGATGGATGGATGGATGGATGGATGGATGGATGGATGGATGGATGGATGGATGGATGGATGGATAGAGGGAAGAGACCAGTGCTTTAAGAGGGCCGGATGCCCTGGAACCTAGAACATCAAAGCTAAATTTAACACTACCGGATGTATTTTTTCTATTTTTTTGTTTAACCCCAAAGCACTGAATGAGTCGGGAGTGGCTACATCTTACCTAGGGATGGTCTGGAGTGGGCATTAGTAGGGGAGAAAGCCACAGGGAGGCCCTGAGTAGTGGTCTGAGAGCTGAGAGGTGCGGAAGTGAGTGGTGGTGATGACGTGGCAGGGCCAGCAGAAGTGCACTCTTGCAAACGCGCTGACAGAGTAGATATGGAGCGCTGGAGAGTATCCATAGAGGTGACGAGCATAGAGGAGACATGAAGAACGTCGGCAGAAGAAAGGAGAGATGATGGATCACGGCCTGAAGAAGGGACGGCAGTCGAGGAGATGGACTGTTTGAGGCGGCTGATACAGGAGGAGGGCTTTGAGCTGGAGCTCAGGCCAAGCAGGAGTCGAAGGTTGGGCAGATGAAAGATGGCCCCTGCGGCACTTAGTTGAGGGAGCAGAGGATTTACAGGTCCGCTTTCCACTGATGGTAGCTTGAAGAGGTGGAAATGACGGAGGAAGAGGTGAGGAGTCCCCGTGTGGCGAGTGAGGTGATTTGTGAAGATCCGAGGCCGGAGCTGGGAGATATCCCTTTAGATCGGAGGAGCATGAGAAGGGACTGAGGATACAAGCAGGCAGCAAAACGGATGCTTTGATGAGCAGGAAGAGAGGTGGAAGGACCAGGATCTTCAAAGAAAAGGTCCGGGGGCCCTGCTGGGTTACCTGACTCGAAGTCTGACATTTTGGATTGCGCACCAACTTACTTGAAGTTCGGTTGGTAAACGGATGAAGCCATGTATGGTGGTCCTTTTAAATGAAGACTTGCTCACTGTATGGTTAAAATGAGGTGCAGTCTGATGCTGAGAGGCTGCAGTAGAAGTGCATGACGCACCAATTGGATGATGCAGGTGAGGCTGAAGCGGGTTTTCCAGTTTGAATTTAAGCCTAGGCTGCATTTAGCTCAAATTTGGGGAGGTAATAGCTGACAATCATTTCCAACACATATTTCAAGTTTGACATCTTGCAATGTTGCATAAGATTTTCCATAACATTATGTTAAAGGTTTGACCAAAGTGGCTACAACTCTGTCAACTCTCAACATTAGATCTTAGTTTAAAATTGTGGCATGAAAGACAGTGGACGATATGCACTGTTTCAAAAAAAACCTAGGCCTTTAGTTTAAAAAAATAAAATAAAGTAAAACTAAAATTAAGAAAAGCAGCATGGTTAGTAAATATTGTAGAGACAATGCTCAAGAAAAATGAGAAGGAAAAAAAAACAATAAACAGGAGAAAAAGACAATAAGATCCCAATGAGAAGTCATGTGTTTGATGGATTGTTGTTCATAAAGCAGAATTTGAGTCAAGTGAGAGGAATGAATGAGCTGCATGTCTACAGGCAGAGGGAGCAGAAAAAAACTGGACAGAAAATAGATGAAATGGAGAGGCAGGGCAGAGTGAAACAGCTGTTGACAGAAATGAAAATAAAGTGAGTGAGGAACTAAGAAACAAAGACAAATTGGAGTGAATATGAGGTGTATGAGAATAAATCGATAAGATAGAGAGATCTGGAGACTCTTCGGTTTTTATGAACTACTTAGTGCTAAATACTTTGAAAAAACAATAAGAAACTAAAGAAACATTTAAGAATGTACATAACTTATTCAGAAACACCCCAGTCTATGGGGGACTGACAGTGGGTGAATGACTTGAACCAGTATTTTATTAGGTTTGATAGTCCATCCACCCCTCCCCGAGCCAAGACACCCCTGTTGCCACCTCCACCCTCTACTGGCTTCTCTTCACAGGATTTCACACCTCTCAGCTCCTGACCATCCCGACCATAATCCCCCCCACTCATCCCAGAGGACTCCACTTCACTGTCTTCCTCCTCCACCCCCATCTTGTGTCTCTCAACTCTGCAGGTGAGGAACGAGCTGCGGAAGACCAAGGCACGAAAGGCTGCTGGTCCTGGTGGCATCAGCTCCAGGCTCCTGAGGTGCTGTGCAGATGAACTGTGTGGCATCATGGGATTCATGTTCAATCTGAGCCTGAAGCTGGAGAAGGTACTGCAACTGTGGAAAACCTCCTGTGTGGTACCTATACCAAAGAACAAACATCCAAAGGACCTCAGCAGCTACAGGCCGATGGCCCTGACATCACATCTAATGAAGTCCTTCAAGAGGCTGGTCCTCAACCATCTACGCCCCCTAGTGAGGTCTTCATTGGATCCGCTGCAGTTTGGCTACCGGCCTGGCATCAGGGTGGATGATGCAATCATCTACCTCCAGCACCAAGCTCTAATTCACCTGGAGCAGCCTGGAAGCACTGTGAGGATCATGTTCTGTGATTTCTCCAGTGCTTTCAACACCATCCAGCCAGAACTTCTGAGGGACAAGCTGGAGCTTTCAGGAGTGGACCACCACATGTCACAGTAAGTTCTGGACTACCTCACGGACCGCCCACAGTATGTGAGGACACAGGGCTGTGTCTCGGACACACTGGTCTGCAGTACGGGGGCTCCTCAGGGAACAGTGCTAGCACCGTTCCTCTTCACCCTCTACACTGCAGACTTCACCATCAACACTCCACACTGCCATCTGCAGAAGTTTTCTGATGACTCTGCCATAGTCGGCCTCATCACAGGTGAGAACGACTCAGAGTACAGACAGTGGACTCAGGACTTTGTGGACTGGTGCCAGCGAAATCCCCTCATGATCAACGCTGCTAAAATCAAGGAGCTGGTGGTGGATTTCCGTGGACTCTTATAAGTACCTGGGTGTTCACCTGAACAATAAACTGGACTGACAACACGGATGCTCTTTACAGGAAGGGTCAGAGCAGACTCTACCTGCTGAGGAGGCTGAGGTCTTTTGGAGTGCAGGTAGCGCTCCTGAAGTCGTTTTTTGACACTGTGGTGGCATCAGCCATCTTCTATGGGGTGGTTAGCTGGAGCGGCAGCTTATTTGCAGCCGAAAGGAAGCGGTTAGACAAGCTCATTAGGAAGGCCAGTTCTGTGCTTGGATGCCCCCTCGACACAGTGCAGGTGTTGGGAGACAGAAGGAACTCTGACTAAAATAACATCACTGATGAACAATGTCTCCCACCCCATGCATGAAGCTGTGGCTGAACTGGAGAGCTCCTTCAGCGACAGACTGCTGCATCTGAGGTGCACCAAAGAGTGTTATCGTAAATCCTTCCTACCTGAGCTGTCAGACTTTATAACCAGCACCAGGCCAAAAAATCATGATAAGTGTTTACATAAATCACAATAATTGTTTACAAAAATCACAATAAATGTTTACATACCTGCTGCTGCACAATCATTTGTACTGTGACTATTCATTGTAATTATTCAACCAAACAAATATTTGCACTACTACACTGCTGACATTGCACACCTGTGCTCTGCACAAGAAACACAGGATTTTAATAGTCTACTGTCTCTAAAACAATACATAGTTTTCTATTCTTACACAATTCTTATATTACATTTTGCATCTTCTATTATGAGTCGTATCATGGCTAGTCAATGTTAATTTTGGTTTTCGTGTGTACTATCCATAGTTTATAAAGTAACTAGTGTGTAAACCTCTGTACTGATGCTGCTGTGACATCTGAATTTCCCCTCGGCGGGACAATAAAGGCTATTTCTATTCTATTCTATTCTATTCAAAGCAGGCATGAGATGCAGGGACATGCGGTCAGGGGAGGCACGTGAGGCTCTGCCTAACCTGTCATCATGACAAGAAAAAAAAATGATAACATAAAATAAATATGAATATTTGTCCACTGATTGTTATGTATGACTAATTTTGAACATTTTTATAGTCAAATTTGCTGAAATTGCATATTTCCTGTTGAAATACAAGGGTGAAACGCAAGGTGCGGCAGCAATGAGCCGAGCTGAGCCTCTGAATGCGCAATCAATCACAAACTTGGTTGATACATGCTATTGGCAGGTGCCTGAGGGGACATAAAACCGCAGTGAAAAGGCACAGGGTGAGGCAGGCAGTACTCTGCTGCACTGAAGGGGGGCGCCCGTGAGCCAACGGGAGCTTGTTGCTGCTGTCCTTTTATGCAGAGGCGAGTGAGAGTCACGTGCACTGCTGCAAGCCGTTCATTTTTGTGTTTTGCTCCATTGGACTGCCAAAATGTTAATTGTAACGTTTCTTCTTATCTTTACGTATCTTTAATACGTACCTTACGTGTGTGAGAGAGAGAGAGTCTGTGTGTGTGAAGAACGCTGATGAGATACGAAATAACCAGTAGCCAATTGAATAAGCTACCCTTTTGGGTTTATATATTTGTAAATCTGACTCTAAAGTAGTCAGTGCCTCACCAACCATGAACCTCACTGCACGTCATTGATCAGATCAGGAGATGAATTACATTAAATCCAACACAATTCAGTGCCATTAGATACAGTTCATGTCAATCTAAATATTGTCCAATTCCACAGGTATTTTCAATAAACTAGAATTGATGAAATTCCAACTGGTTTAGAGACAAACAAACATAAACAAACACAACTGTTAAGCAAAAGAAACAAAATGATAACATAAACGTTTTGTTTCAGTTCCCCCTCCTTATTATGCATGGTTATTGACCTTATTCTTTGCTTAAACATGGGCACTTCAGAATTGTGGAAATTGGGAAGCATTTTTCAGGGTTACCCATTATTTTCTATGGAACCGTTAGCTTGTCACTCATAGATTTACTAAAAATGCAATTCAAATATTTTCTCCAAAACATTAACTATGATTTCCACAACATTCTTAGAGAAGGTATGTAACAGTAGCAGTTGGAAGAGGAAAAAAAGTGGAGTGTTTTCATTTAGTTTTAGCATTGTGACCTGACATTGTCAAATAACTGTGGAACCCTGTTTTTTCACATTCACTAAGGACATTGTGACGCTGTAACAAAAACTTTACTCTTAAACAGTCAAAACAGCAAAATGTTTGTTTGTTTGTTCATTTTTATAATAAAAAACTAACAGACCAAATTACTTTTTTCTGAAATGTTTCTGAATTGAGTTCACAGTCAGGACATTACAGATGCTGATGGAGGAGACGTATGGAGGACTAAAACTAAAATAATTAAAAATAAAAGCAGAAATAGATATATTTTGTTTTTTCTTTTCCTCACACATGCAGTTTCATCCTGAAATGTATAAATTTTGTTTTTCCTCTTCCTTACACATGCATTTTTTTCAAGAAATGTACCATATTTTCCACACTATAGGGCATGCTGGATTATAAGGCACACTGTCAATAAATGGTCCATTTTCAAATTTTTGTCATACATAAGGCGCACCGGACTATAAGGCACAGTACCCCCTCCCTAAGGCAGCTTCCAGACGCCCCCAAAAAAACCAAACACGGGAGGGTGGCGGGGGGTACAGACCCAAAACATGGACGGAGGGCCAAAGCGAAAAAAGAAAAACCGCACTTAAACTAGCCGTGCGACCGGCACAACTCCCGGATAAAGCTTAAGGGCCGACCTCGCCCACGTCGAAAAAACCAAAAGGTTCTGTCCGGAGGCCGCCCGAGTCATCGGAAAAGATGTCAGAAGACACCGCTCAGAGGCCGGCCAAGCCACCGATGAACGTTCCGGATAACGCCGCCCGGAGGCCGGCCGGGCCACCGACGAATGCCGGTACACGTCCCACTGAGCCTCGCCCAGAAGCTCCCCCATTCCGCGGAGGTCCACCTGGGTGATGGAACACCAAGTCCAAAAGGGCGTGAGCGGCCCAAAAACGCTCATTTACCTCTCTGGGGCCGAACGAAGAACCCCTTGCGCTGCCTCCCTTCGGGGCAGCACGCATCCTGCAATACCAGCTGACTCGTATGTGGAGCCGGCAGCGGGCCTCCCGGGAGAGGTCAGCGATAGGAGAAAAAACTGCCGCCAGGTCCATAGTTGTGGTCGGGTCCTACTGTCACAAAAGGGAAGATGAGGACCAGAGAGCAGCAGGTAAAGTAAAAATCTCTTTAATTGGCAAAACGTAGACACTTACTTAGACTCCAAAAACATAGACACATGATAAGACGAGGACCCGACGACAAACTGAAACAGTCGTGCCCTTAAATACAAAACAAACATAATCACAAAAATCAAAGACAGGTGTGCCAAAACCGAAGCATGAAAAACCAAAAAGGAAACAACCAAAACCCGAACCGGAACCAAAAACCGGAATCCTCACAGCATCGTCATTTTTGTAACTTTGTGCGGACCGTGCACACAGTGCTCCATTCAAAATGGACAATTTCGGTGCCCTAGCAGAGCTGGTTCACATGCATCAGCATTTATATGATCCCTCTATTAGAGATCACAAAGATAATCAAACGGTTCAAAGCTCAAAGAAGGACACTGCACCGACGTAAGCCTCAAGTATAAATGCCTACACCGCTCGCCCATGTCTGCTCACGGAGCCCTGCGCGTCACTACAAAGAGCGACTAACTGAGCCTTAATGCTGCAAGTGGTGCGGCTTTAAGGTTTACCAAAGTCATACTAAAACATTACAACTTCTTACATATATAATGCACTCCAGATTATAAGGCGCACTGTTGTTTTTTAAGAAAACTGAAGACTTTTAAGTGTGCCTTAAAGTCCGGAAAATACAGCAGGTCAGCTACACTCTTTAATACATTTAAAAGTTAAGTCAAAGTAAAATTTGCAGTAGCAACATGATTACCCAGATCTAGACTGAACCCAAACTGGAGTATGGCTATTATTTTTGTCAGAAAATATTGTATGACTCTATCACCCACAGCAGCATCACCTGAAACAAACAAACAAATAAATAAATAAAAGCAATGAAACAATCTCACATTTGAATAATAGTAATTTTACAAGCCGTATCACAATATAGTAATTTGTTTTAATAACCTTCAAGGGCACAATGTAGTGGACATGCCCATCCCTGTTGCTGTTTGTAAAATAAAAGTGCAGATTTCCTGTTCTCTTAGGAGTCTTTTATATCCATCTTCATTTTAAATGGTTTCCTAGATGCATGCTCCCTTAGTTAGGTTTCCCTGAAAACTTTGGTAGCTTAAGATGATTTTTCAATCAGCCTTGATTCTAGAAGATAATAATAAAAACAACTAATCCAAACAAACAAATTCAGTGTATTACATTCAATCAAAGAAGAAACATCTGAAATTTTAATGTGACAAAATGCAAGTAAAATAACAGCAAAGTCAAAACATTCAGGTTCTGAACAAAATGTTTATTTTCTACTTTGAATGACAGATCATGAAGACTCCCTAATGAGCACAGATAAGATTACATGAAACATGAAATGGAATTCTGAAGAAAAAATATATATATATTATTATTCCTATATAAGTGTTAGGCACTCACTCGGAAACCTGGAGGTCGGAGGTTTAAAGCCAACATGAATGCCCTCCTGTTGCAACGGGAACAGGAAGAGAGTATACTTGAAATTCCAAAAAATTAACATAAATAATATGGATAACAGTGTAAAACAAACACATGATTATGTGACTCATGTCTTTAGTAACTTCGGGATTTCATCTCTGTAATTTGCAGATGATGTGGTCCTGATGGTGTCATTGTGATCTGTAGCTCTCATTAGAGAGTTTTGCAGCCAAGTGTGAAACAGCTGGGATGAAGATCCGCACCTCCAAATCTGAGGCCATGGTTCCCAGTTAGAAAAGGGTGGACTGCACTCTCTATGTTGAGAGTGAGGTTCTGCCTCAAGTGGAGAAGTTTAAGTATCTAATTTGATGGGTCAACATTCCTACCCTCACCTATGGTCAGGTCATGAACCCTGGATAGTGACCAGAGGAACGAGTTTGCAGATACAGGCGCTCAAAATGAATATTCTCTGCAGGGTAGTTGGGCTCTCCCTTTAAGGTAGGGTGAGAAGTTTGGTCAGATTAGAGACTCATAATAGAGCCACTGCTCCACAATGAGAGGAGCCAGTTGAGGTGGTTCAGGCATCTGGTCAGGATGTCCCTTGGAAACCTTGCTAGGGAGGTGTTCTGGGCATGTCCAACTGGGAGGAGACCTCAGGGAAGACCCACGACTTGCTGGAGTGACTATGTCTCTCGGCTAGCCTGGGAACACCTTGGAATACTGTTTTAAGATATGTCTGAGCTTCCCTGGTCAAGCTGCTGCCCCCACAACCTGACTCCAAAACAAAGCATAAAGTGTAAAGGATGCATGGATGTATGGAAATACTGCTGATACGAGTGAGTCAGGTCTCTGAGTCGGGTAAAATCTCCCCCAAAACACAGTGGACATGGGTGAATCAGCTGTCTGGGTCAGGTAAAAATCTCCCCAGAAATGCTGCTACTTTGGGTGAGTTGGGTTTCTGAGTCAGGTAAAAAAAACTCACTGGAAAAACAACTGACTCAGGTGAGTTGTAAATACACATTTACATTTGTTTTACATACACAACATGCATTAAAGATAAGTTACTATTTTGGTTAACGTATATATGATTTGCATATTTTTTGTTTTGTTCCATCATTTGAAAGTTCCAATATTTATAAGTTGTTTATTGGTCTGCAGAAAGGAAAAAGAAACATCTCTGAATAATGCCACCATAGTTTTTGTTTATTTGGTTTTGTTTAGTTGTTTGGCTTTTTCTTTTTAGCAGCAGTGGAGGGAGTGGGGGGTTGTGAAGTGTGACCAACTCAAGTGATTCAAATGAACCGTATTGTGATAGTAATTGACTCAGATAAACCCAAGTCCATAAAGTGGACCAAATTTACCAGCTTTAATAGACAGGACTTTCATATTGATGTTACAGCACCAAGTGAACATCCTCTGGCTCCAACAAACAACATGGCAGCATACACAAATCTGATATTTTGGCTATAATTTTTGGGCAATGGAAATTGCACAAATTATATACTAAAATGTGGTTTGTCCATTTGTATTAATGTTGATAGTGTGTTCTGGTAGACTGACGCTACACATACTGAGTGAAAATATGTTTAGACTGCTATAAGACCGTATGAAAGGGTAGACGAGAAACAACTGTAATTCATCTTGTAAAACCTAATAAAAATAAAAGGTTGTATACTTATTTCAGTCTTAACCACTTACTATAAATATCTATGCAAGCAGCTGATCCTGACAGGTGATGTTCCTTTATGCAGACATGTGCTGCCTTTTCTGCCTCCCTCATTTACTCTCTTTTCATGTATCTGTGTGTCCTGGTCGTCTCTCAACCTCTCACTCTGTCTGGTTTTCTTGTATGTTTCTTTGCCCTTATCGTCCTCTGTCTGTCACGCCTCTCTGTGGAGCCCTGTTTGGTATTCCCCTCAGTCACAATTGTCAGTACACACTCAATCACGTTTGAACACAAGCAGACATGCTGCTGTAGCTAGTGCTAATGACTTACCTCTCCTCACATAGGCTGTAAATTAGAAGAGTCAATAAAGCAAAGAGCCCTGTTCTCACCCCTTCTCACAAACATAACTGACATTTGCATGTCCTTTATTCTATACTGTAATGTGTTGAAGGACACAAGTTCTGGTGGTCTCAACCCAATGTCATGGTCATATTATATGATGACAAAGTATTTTTTTCTGTTACATCTCAAATCGTTTCTCATTAGGCAATATGGCCCAGCAGATTTATAGCAAGTAATATTTAAACTGCTTGAGGTATTGCAATACTGTAATTAAGGGTGCCATTGCATAAATATTGAAGTACCCTTATTTTGTTCACAATTTTGTCCCATACCTCATCCTGCAGCTTTAAAATAAAATATGCAGTTTAAACTTGTGGCTTGATTTAGGAATAATTTCCTATGACTTTAGGTAGTGTTACATTGCACAATATCGACAAAATCTGCAAATAAAAAATGCAAGAAAAATATACTGGGATTTTTACCAAATCACATGAAAAGACCCAGCCCTCTTTGGAGTTCTGTGGCTCAGACACATTGTACCTTACAGAAAAAACATCAATCAAAATTCTTATGGGCTACAAAAATTAAACATTATATGACTGAACTGGCATTTTAAGATCTTTTATCGCTTTTGTGCAATGAGTTTAGGTTGGATGATTTTTTTTTTGTCATAATGTTGTCATGAATGTAGGTGTTTTATTCTTTGTTTGGGGTTTCTTGTTTGAGTCTGGTTTCTTGTTTTGGTTTGTCTGTTGGTTTTCTGTTTCCTTGTCATCATTCACCTCCCCAGTAGTTTTCCATTCATGCCTGCCACGCCCACCTCACCTGCTCCTCGTTTAGTCCACAGCTGCACCCCATAATCATCTTCCC
>NC_051437.1:2232767-2242382 GCF_001649575.2 Kryptolebias marmoratus | reverse complement strand
TAAATGTTTATTTTACAAAGAATTTTTAAAAGTTCAAAACAATAAAGTACCTATTTAATATTAATTACAAATAACTCTTAAGAAGTTAAAAGAAGTACTCTGTGAGAGTTAATATTAAAATCTAACACTGAATTAGTGTTAGTAAGTGTTAAAATATCAAAATATCAAAAAATCTCCCCAGGAGATTTGATATTTGACACTTTATAAGAGTTAAAAAAGACTCCAAAAAGAGTTAAATTAACACTTTCTGGTGTGGACCCATATAGACATTTTAAAAGTGTTGAAATCAAATCTGACAGTGTTAATCTGGGCCTCCTGGATTTGCTGTGTAGGCTATTAAGCTTCGTGGGGTTCATAAAATTAAAGATTATAAAATCTAAAGATGAGAACAGGAGCAGAGGTAAGCGGGATTGCAGGTTGATATGTTTGCAGAATTTGTTTCATTGATGTTTCTCCTAATGTTCACTTTCTGTTTTACAGATTTCAAGGAAGAGTTTAGATGGTAAATGAGCATAGTGTCAAGGACAGATGAGCACATGTGGCTTGTGAGCATGGACAGAGCGGTGGTTGCTATTTACAAGGTGGAATCTAGAAGGTGAGGTTCACTCAAGAACGATACTTCACATGAATGGAGATGGTGCCGGAAACAACAGAACTAGAGTACTAGCAGGATGACACCAATGCCAGGAGGAACATGAGATGATGTGGAGACAGGGACAGGTAAGGGTTAGTACAGAAATTTCCCAAGAAGTCACAGAGGAGTAAAACTACATGAAACTTAGGAATAGAGTAAAGGCTGGAACTTTTATCATGTTACAACTTAAAGAACAACAAAGGGGGTCTCAGTTCTGGCTTAAATCCCCTGGTAGTGATGAGCACTATCACACCCTCTCAACCTGCAAAACAAAAGCAGTTAAACACAACAAAAAGTGTGATCCTCACATTTTTCCAGAAAAATGTTTAACTCATAATGTCATACAGTAACATTTTGACTGCCTAAACTTTACATATTTTTTGCAAACAAACTATTCTTATTTCTACAGCTCTTTTTAGGACATATACAAATTATATTTTTAACCGTATGTGTGGCAAATATAGTCCCAAACTCAATCTTCCTGTACATAAAGGGGAGAAAACAACCTAAATACCCAAGGAACAGACACCAAATTGAAATAGGTAATTTATTTTGATTTCTTTAAGGATAGCAAGCTCAATAAAAACAATTAAAAAAACAAACAGGAGTCTAACGATAGTCCTTTAAGTCATCAGGTGAGGGGCCACATTTGGCACTACGAGCCACTGCTTGAGCCCTGCTTGAGGTGTTTCTGTGAGGGTATATATGTGTCAGAACCATTTGAGCCTTGTAACTGTGAAGTTTAAGTTGCAGAGAGAAATCCAAAAAGGAGTTTTGTAATTGTAGTTCTTTCACAAATACAAAACAGCAGTTAAACCTCTTCATATTCTTAAGTACAAGACAAATTCTTTTCTTTGAGTCACACTTTAAAAAATCTTACACTTACAGTTTTACCCCAAATGATCCGATACAAATATTGCAAAACAAATCCACATACCTGTGTCGGAAAAAAATAACTTGTAAATATTTGTTTATCACCCACAGACACAAAACTACTATTACACCTCGCATATTCTTCAGTACAGGTCACAGATTCCATTCTACAAGTCACAAAATATAAAATCCTTGCTCTAATACGTTTGCTCCAATCAGTCCAATACATTTGGAGCAAAGCCAATTCAAACACCTGTATTAACATTTTTACACAAACACATTTTTCATATTATTTTTTTCCTTAACACAGATACAAGTCAGTGAATGCATCAGACAAAACTGCTGATGCGAGATACAAATCCTGGTTCACAACCCACACCTCCTTTTTCGCGACATGGGGTTTTGCACCATTTGTCTCACTGTAAGGCCAGCAAAATGACCTGTGACTTGTGGGTAGTACGTATGGCCATACAGCAGGAGGCGCTGCCGAACTCAGTATTACCAAAGCGGAAGTTCTTCTAGTCTTCTACTGTGGGGCCTGAGAGCATAGACATAAAGAGTGTAGATGCCTCATGGACTGCTGTTGGCGCTGACGAGCCATAGAGCCGCCATCTTGGAACAATCTCCCGCTCGACTCAGATAATCTATTTGACAGGTGCAATGAAGTATCTGCGCGTTTAATCATATCTGTCATAGTTCACTAAACTCATTTTCACGCCTTTTTTCTCCTGTAAACCATAGACATACAGCTATTTAAGCTGAACACACGGTTTCAACATATTTAAATACTCTTGGTTTGGTCAACACTAATAGAATATTCTAATGTGTTACGCTAAGGAAATGAGAAAGGAAGGGGTCAGTGAAGAGCAATGGAGTTGGGCCTTTTGTCATCCAGTGTCTTCAATACAAAGAGAGAGAGAGACAAAGAAACAATAACGCAGATAAATGAAAATTATCCACCTCATTTTAATTTATCATGCGAATGATTGATTTATCATTTATCGTGACAGGCCTATATCTTATATATATATATAATATATCTATTTTACATATACACACACATCTGTTATGACTGGCTCAGAATTACAACAAAAACGGGAGACAATGCCGTGATTAAGAGTGCAGAAAAGAAATATTTATTAAAGGTAAACTCAAAATGTGCATGCTGAGGTGAAGAGATAAGGCCTGGTGGCGGAGTGGAGACCCACACGTGTCAGGAGGCAGCAAGGAGAGGAGGAATGACGCCAGAGAGGAAACAGCCCCAGCTGTTTGTGACGTTAACACCGCCATGATCATCAGCTACCGTAACAGCTGTTGTTGCTCACATCATGCTCACTCGCACTTTCTATTCTCCATTACAATAATAACTGTCTAAACACAGATTTTTTTCTTATTCATAAAACGTAAAATCTGAGACATTTCCGGGGAAAGCTTTAGCCGGGGACAGGTTGTCTAAAATGGGGACAGGCCCTGGAAATCGGGGATGTCTGGTCACCATATTTTTTTTTTGACTTTGACAATGTTGTGTATCAACATGCTCCTGTTGAAAGTGCTCACAGCACAGATAAATCACTTGCAGTGAATCCCTCCCTCCTCCAAGATACTTCCCACCTATTCCTCATATCTTTTTCTTTGGGATACCTTTAAAATAAAAACATGAGATTTGGGAGTGTCTACAGAAAAACATTGTACAAAGGAGGTCAGTCTTATTTTCTTCCTTCTTCCTATATTTTCCCTACTTTTCATCTTTAAATTTCTTAGACCTTAAACAAAATTCCAATTTTGATATATATCTATTGATAATGATAATGACCCAACACTACTGAAATTGTGAGTAGGCTTGTTTGAAAAATATTCCTGTCATCAAATCTCTGTTAGCCTTTATTGCCAGATGAACACCAGTCTGGGTTTCCCCCAGTGTATTATAAACCAGGCCGGTTGCCAGGCTTTACTGCCCTCGCCGCCAGGCTCAAGTCCGCTTGTTTATTGTAAAATATGTCATTTTTTTAATACATTCTTTTCCACCAGCACTGTACCTTTCAGGTAGATTTATACTTGACGCGTTGATCACCGCGCAAGGTTGCACACGCTAATAGTGACACAGTTGTGCTGTCCCCTCCACTGCGCGAAGGCCCCATGTGGTGTCGCGTGGTCTTGCACCTCCCAAGTTTTGTACAAGTGAGACTATAATGAGCCCACAGCAATAAACATGGAACGAGCGGGTTTAACCAAAAATGGTTAGTTGAGCCAAAATTCAGAAGGTGGCTTTACAAGAGCTAATATGGTAAGCATGTTTTGTACTTAGTGGAAATAATAATATGATGCGTGCTAATTTATCCTTGTATAACAATAAAATTACGCTATTAAATTTAGCATTAGATATGCTTTGTTTCGTTGTTACATGTAGTGATTCAACATGCAGCCTGTGCCACAAAAAGCACAGTACAGTACTGCATCTCTCAATTTTTAGAGTTTTCTCTTTGTCAGGAACCAGAGAATTTTTTATCGAGCAGTCCGGCAGCAGACAGACACAGGAAACCAGGTGATCAAGGTAAGTGATTTATTTACAGTGCAGGAGAAATATCTACAGGACGAAACGTCGGGGTCTGAAAGAGCGAAAGACACGGTAAGTATGGGGGAGTGAAAACGCGAGAAATCTCAGAATGGTAAGTGACGGTTTGTAATTAAAGTTCTTACGACAGGGCCGCGGGTCCAACACTTGGAGAAGCAAGCAGTGGTGAGTTCGAGTTCCAGGACGGTGGTGAATATTCTTCCAGTGGTGAGTACTTCCTTCCAGGTGATTTTGTGAAGCAGACAGACAGGCACGGGTGGCAGGTAGTATTGAGCTTTAGCAGAGGTCTCAAGGAAACGGAAACCAGACTGGATCCACGGGACAGAAGGTAATTCCTGAGGCACAAAAACGAAACAGAGTTAATCAAACTCGGGATAACAAATCTCTTTCTTTTCATTGGCTCAGCGACTTTACCACAAGCAGGTAATGCTCCAGTGCTGGTCTGGTCTCTGCCACCGCCTTAAATACACCTGTCCTCGCCATCAGCCAAATCTCTTGCAGGTGAGGAGGGAGAGTTGACGAGACGTCAATCATTTGTCTGGCCACGCCTACCAGGAAGTACTCACAAACACCAACAAACAATCCCCAGAAAAACCACCCTCACCACACTCTTGTTATTCATTGGCCTTGAAGTGAGACGTGTGTAGGTGCCATCTTTGCACTTTTTCATTGATGTTAATTTAATTTATTTGTAAATACGAATGTAGGGGAAAGGGTATATTTTATTATGAGATGGAGACATTTGAATCGTTAATAATTCTTAAATTATAATACCTCAGGGCACCACCTTCTCTCAAAGAGGGAAAAAAATACATAAATCTATCATTTTTATATAATTTTAATCAGTCTCAACATTTAATACCCTAAATCATGAGCTCTTCACTTTGGATTAAAATCATAATCATATCAAAAGACATGCACACTGAATTAAGTTTGCACTATTTATGTGACTTTTATTGAATAAACAAATATAACACAAGTTCTGGCAGGTTATGAAAATATTGTATGTTTAAATATAGTTACTGATAAGATACTGATTGAGGGGTTGTAGTGGCATGAAGGTTAAACAGAAAGTCTAATTGAATCAAAGAAGTTAAATTTGGAGGCAGAAGGGTTTTAAAAATTAGCTTTGTGTAATGAAAATGACGATTCTTATTATGGATTTGACAACCTAAATAAGACTAACTCTATAGACCAGCTCAGAGCACCATCAAAATCCAACCAGCAAATGGTTCAGAGAGTTTATTCTACCAAGAGACGGATCCATCTGGCCACTGTCTCTCGGTACCAGCCAGGAACTTTTAGGCTCCGGCAGGGGGGAAGGTGACCGGAAGATGTCGTCTCCATGGCACTTTCCAGAGAAAGTGCCATGTAGTGCCAACCTGTGGTTGCTCTTGTAACGAGAAAGGAGAAAAAAAAAAAGTTTGCACAATATCACATTTTAACATGAGGGCTGCAGTCCAGAAACTTATTTTAGACAGATTATGAAATGCACATTTGATCATACTACAGAGCAGGGACCTAGAATTCAAAAAAAAAATGGGCACCGTGGTACTTTCTTTCCAAGTCTAAAGGAATGTGGTCTGTAGATGGCCTTACGTCTACGGACATCAAAGGAATTTTTTTTTTCTTGAGTTTAACCAGGTCTTTGATTGTTCTCTTGGTTGTTCAATTGTACAATTGACACCTTGGTTTCGTCTTTGGGGCCAAGACGTCTGAGAAGGGGGTGTAACTCTTGTTTAAAGTCAACAACAGTGATTAGTTTATGGCTATTGTATGGATCCTTGCAAGGGGAACTTCCTAGTATGTGGCTCCTTCTGGTCTGATAAGATCAACAGAGGCCTCTGGGTTTCTTTTCAAAACACTGGTGGTTTAGTTTAGGTCGGGGGTCGGCAACCCGCGGCTCCTGAGCCGCATGCAGCTCTTTGGCGCTGCCCTAGCGGCTCCCTGGAGCTTTTTCAAAAATGTTTGAAAATGGAAAAAGATGGGGGAGAGAAATATATTTTTTGTTTTAATATATGCCTCTTTTACACGGACCCTAATTCAGAAGTCCGGCTCTACTCGGCTCTTTAAAGAATGCATCGCNCCGTACCCCTCCCAGTCCACGAGGTATTGAAACCCCCTCCCTCGCCGCCGGACGTCCAGTATCCTGCGGACAGTAAAAGCAGGATGGTCGTCGATGATCCGGGTGGGTGGGGGGAGGTCGGTAGGAGGGCACAGAGCACTAACCGACACGGGCTTTAGTTGAGACGTGTGGAACGTGGGATGAATCTTCATGGAAGTAGGTAAACGCAGTCTGACGGCAGTGGGGTTAATGACTCGCTCGATGGTGTATGGTCCAATGAATCTAGGGGAGAGTTTCTTCGGAGTATCTTTCAGGTGAATGTCTCGTGTAGACAGCCATACCTGTTGCCCTTCCTGGTACTTTGGGGCTGCAACTCGATGACGGTCAGCAAATCTTCGGTTCTGACGAGCTGTCCGTAGAAGAGCTGCCCTTGTCTGTCTCCAGATCTTCTGACATCGTTTAATGTGTGCCTGGACTGATGGTACCAGGATCTCGGCCTCCTGATCTGGGAAATAAGGTGGGTTATATCCCAGGGAGGCTTCAAACGGGGAAAACCCTGTGGCTACGGAGGTGTGACCATTATGGGCATACTCAATCCAGGGTAAATGTTTGCACCAGGAGGAGGGGTTGTTGTTGGTAACACATCTTATGGCCGCCTCTAACTCCTGGTTGCATCTCTCGGTTTGACAGTTGGATTGAGGATGATAACCGGACGACAAACTGACCTGAGCCCCCAGCGCATTACAGAAAGCCTTCCAGACCTGAGAGACAAACTGAGGGCCTCGATCAGACACCACATCCTGTGGAATGCCGTGGAGCCGGAACACGTGATGGACAAGCAATTGAGCTGTTTCCAAAGCTGAGGGTAACTTGGTTAGCGGGATGAAATGGGCGGATTTAGAAAAATGATTGACAATATTGAGGATGACTGTGTTACCTTCAGAGGGTGGAAGTCCCGTGATAAAGTCCAAAGAAATCTGGGACCAAGGACGAGCAGGAACAGGTAAAGGTTGCAACAATCCAGAAGGTGGTTGATGAAGTGACTTGTTCCGGGCACAGGTCTGACATGCTCTAACGTACTCCTTAATATCTGCTGTCATGGTTGGCCACCAAAAATGTCTCTGTGCAAAAGTTGTCATCCTGGCGATTCCCAGGTGGCAGGTGAACCTGTGGTTATGTACCCAATCAAGCACCTTGCCAACAACACTTTGAGGTACAAACCTTCGCCCTCTTGGTCCAGTTCCTGGATCTGGTTCCGTCTGTTGGGCCACCGCAATCGTGTTCTCAATCTCTTAGGTAAGAGATCCCACGAAACAGGATGCGGGCAACACGTTGACCTCCGACTTAGGAGAGTCTGTAGCTGAGAACTGTCGAGAGAGAGCGTCGGCCTTGATGTTCTTGGTTCCAGGTCTGTAGGTGAGAATGAAGTTAAATTGTGCAAAAAACAAGGACCATCTGGCTTGTCGGGGGTTTAATCTTTTTGCATTCTGGAAGTATGTTAAGTTTTTATGATCAGTCCATATGACAAATGGCTCCCTGGAACCTTCAAGTCAGTGCCTCCACTCCTCGAGTGTTAGCTTGATAGCTAACAGCTCTCGATTACCTACGTCATAGTTGGGTTCTGAAGGTGATAGGCGTCGAGAAAAGAAAGCGCAGGGATGTACTTTACTGTCCAATGAAGACCTTTGGGACAAGACTGCCCCCACGCCCGTGTCTGAGGCATCCACCTCCACTAAAAATTGTTTTCCCGGATCTGGGTGACAGAGGACGGGGGCCGAAGAAAACAGTCTCTTAAGCTCCCGAAAAGCCACGTCTGCTGCCGGAGTCCAACAAAAATTGCGGAGGGCTGAGGTTAGCTGGGTGAGGGGCGTAGCAACTCGACTGTAGTCCTTAATGAACCGTCTATAAAAATTTGCGAACCCAAGGAAGCGTTGTAACTCCCTGCGACAAGATGGGACCAGCCATTCAGTAACGGCTCTTATCTTTTCGGGGGTCGGTGCGGAATCGCCCTTTCTCAAAAATGAACCCCAGAAAAGACACCGTGGCAACATGGAAAGCACACTTTTCGGCTTTGACGAATAATTTGTTCTCAAATAACCTTTGCAAAACTGCCCTGACGTGAGTTCTGTGTGTCTCCGCGTCCTCTGAAAAAAATCAGTATGTCGTCTAAATAGACGAACACAAAGTTGTTAAGAAAATCGCACAACACATCATTAATGAGAGCCTGGAAGACGGCGGGGGCGTTGGTGAGGCCAAATGGCATGACCAGGTATTCAAAATGGCCCAACGGCATCTTAAACGCCGTCTTCCACTCACCCCCCTCTCTTATTCTCACTAAATGATAAGCGTTACGGAGGTCTAATTTTGAAAAGATGGTTGCCGAATGAAGTTTCTCATGGACTGAGTCGAGTAATGGAAGGGGGTATTTATTCTTTATTGTAATTTGGTTTAATGCCCGAAAATCTATGCACGGTCTCAGTTCATCAAGGCTAGCAGGTTAGTCTCTGGAAGAGAGTTGATCCTTTATGCTCTCAGACAGAGAGCCCGTGAAAATGCCCCTTAAGGCTAGTTCATCCCAACCCGCCTCCTGAGCCGTAATCCGGAAGTCCACGGAGAAATCGGCCACCGTTCTGCTACCCTGCCATAGTGCTAAGAAACGCTTCGCCGCCTCCTCTTGTTGCAACGGATGGTCGAACACACGCCAAAACTCTTGAACAAAGCGGTCGAATAACAGCGTCTCGATCGGGTGAGTAGAAAGAAAAGCCTGAGCCCAATGCAGCGCACGTCCCTTTAACGTGGCAATCAAAAAGATCATTTTGGAAACGAGGGATGGAAAAAGAGACGGTGACCGAGCAAACGCTAAACTACACTGTAATAGGAAACCACCGCAACGATCGGTGTTCCTGTCAAACAACTCCGACGGCTTGATTTCCGGTTCACGAAGAGGAACTGAACTGACTGGACGGGGCGTGGTGACGACGGGTGGGTTGGACTGAATTGTGGGAAATAGAGTTCCTAAACGGTTATCGATAGCTACAATGCGATGGGAAACTTGATTAAACGTAGTGCAAGTGTCCTGCTGGACCTGATACAATTGTTGGATGAGAGTTTCATATTGGTCTAACATATCTGCGGTCTGTCCACCACCAGAACTGCTCTGTAGGTCTGGCTGGAGAATTCTGTCAGGAACCAGAGAATTTTTTATCGCGCAGTCCGGCAGTGTGGAGGAGAAGAGAGTGCAGAAGTTCACCAAGCCTTGTTAGGTATGTCCGGTTGTTTTTGCCAGAACTTCGGAACAGTGGTGGTGATAACAGGAGGATTCCTGGAACACAGGAATTGTCTGGTTCCTGGAACACAGGAAACNACTGGGTTGAGCTAGACCCAGTGTCGTAGAAGTTACGTAAATGGTCAGAAGTATGCATAGTCATCATGCATTGATTTCTGTATAAATACGCCCTGTCTCAAAGATAC
>NC_051437.1:2230169-2232667 GCF_001649575.2 Kryptolebias marmoratus | reverse complement strand
GTCATGCTTAGATCTGTTTGGTTTAGCTTAGCTTATTTAGACAATTAGTTATAATTTTATCTTGTACCTGTCTGTAATTTTGTTCTGTAACTCTGTCTGTAATTTTGTTCTTGTGTTGTAAAGCACTTTGAGTCGCCTTGTGCTGAAAAGTGCTTTATAAATAAATGTACCTACCTACCTACCTACCTACCTACCTATCGCAATCCCCATTACCTAGCAATCCCAAGCCGAGCCCAGACCCTCACCTAGAAACCCAAGTGGAGCTCCACCCACTTCATTACAAGAAGACCGTCATGTTATTTCTGCTGGTTTTACCGCTGAACAATGTCTGCTGGAAACGGAAAATGTTTTGTTGTCAGCTGCAATATAGAATATGTGTCTGTATTGTTGCTGTCCTGACCTGCTACCAGTTGGGTTTCAGACTGCTGATTGCTGCTGTTCTACTTGACAAATGTCGGTTTGGAACCGCTAAGTGCCCCTGTCCCAAAGTCAGAATCCTCAGGGTTTGAGTTAGTAATGATATCAATGTGCATCAGACCCACAGTATTTAATCCTTCAGTAAGTTTTTACGATTTAAGACTGGACACTGAGTTGGGGGGGGGCAGCCAACAGCAGCTTATTTGCGTAAAAGTGGCATAGCCCTAAAACCGCTCATTCTGAAAGGAGCTCAAAACAGGCAGAACTGATCAGGTGAAATCTCAATATCTGAGAATGACTTTGTGTATTTGTTAGGGTTTGGGTTTTCTTTGTGTTTTTATATTCCGGTTGTTTCTTTTCTTGTCTTCATGTTTTGTCTCTTCTCTTTGCCTCAGTCATCATTCACTTCTCATTCTCTCTTGTTTGCTTGTCCCACCCATCTACATTTGCTTCTAGCTTTGTAATTGTCTCACCTGTGCCCACTTCCACTAATTACCTCCTGTTCTTAAAACTTGGTCATGTCCTCCACTTGACGCTGGTCCGTTGTCACTCCATTGTGCTGTCTGGTTGCTCCTCTCGTCTTGTCTCTCATGTTTGTGTGGCAGTTTGGGGTTTCCTGGTTCCTGTTGTGCTCCTGTTTCCTGATTGGCTGGCAGATCATCACCCACAACTGCAGCTGATCCTGGTGATCAACTCTTTGGTTTCATAAGGCGGCCTTGAATATTAGTTCCTTGCTTAAGCATCGCTAACTCTGGGGTATAGCAGTCTCAGCCACTAGAGAATATTGTATGTTGCCAGGAGTTATCTTACCTGTTTTTGTCCTCCTGTGTTCAGAGTTACTTCCTCGAGTTGTCTGGATGATCCTCCTCTGCCTGCTGGAAAAAAAAGAGAGAGAGAGACACTTGTCTGATCCCGTTTCTGTCCCGCTGCCAGTCTGCCGCCTGCCAATCCAGAAAACCTCACATCAGAGCACCTACCAGGTACAGCTTGATAATATTCACCACTCTGTAAATAAACCCAACTATATTTGTAAGCCGCGGAGGGCTGCCGCCGCCGCTAAGAGGCCCGCGGAGGGCTGCCGCTGCTAAGAGGCCCGCGAAGGGCCGCTGCTGCTGCTAGGTGGGCCCGCGTAGGGCCGCTGCTGATGCTGCTAGAGGGCCCGTGAAGGGCTGCTGATGCTGCTGCTGCTAGAGGGCCTGTGAAGGGCTGCTGATGCTGCTGCTGCTAGAGGGCCTGCGAAGGGCTGCTGATGCTGCTGCTGCTAGGGGGCCCGCAAAGGGCTGCCCATGCTGCTGCTGTTGCTAGAGGGCCCGCGAAGGGCTGCTGATGCTGCTGCTGCTAGGGAGCATGCGAAGGGCCGGGATTGGAAGGAGGGCTGAAATTGGAGAGGCATTAGAAGGACAGAGATGGAGATCACCACCACCAGTTAGTGCTGAGAGAGCTTACTTGTAAGATGAGTGAGCATTGAGCAGCTAGCAAGGACAGGAAGACCGGGCTGATGTAGGAGGAGTAGGCCACCAGAAGCGGTGGCCAAGCTGCTGAGGAGAAGTCGGAGGGATGCTCTGAGGAGCTGCCGAAACGGCTGACCCTATTCAGAAGGAATGTTCGGAGAATTGAAGAGGAGGAAGGCCACCTAGGGCTAAGGTTTTCCTAGGGGCCCTAAGGAACCATGCTGCGGTCGAGGGGATTTAACAGCTGCGCAGAATTTAGTGAATGATTGTCAGGCGAGAAAATAGGGCTTACGGGTGGAAGGGCGAGACCTGGAAGAACCCCCCCCAAAAACTAGAGGACGGGGTGGGGACCATACAGGACTGCAAGGAGATGGCTGAAAGGACGACTGCCTCGGAGAAAGGAAATGCCATTCCGGACGGACAGCAATCTAAACCAGGATTCAGGCATAGGCGCCGGAACCACTGGGGCCAGGGGGCCATTGGCCCCCCCACTTTTCGGCCCTGCCACTGCGCTGCGTGTTCCCACCGAGCGGCTGCACAAACTGCACGCGACTCTCACAGACTGTGACTAACGTGTCTCTGTGTTTATATAGAGACAGAAGCACAAATAAAACCTACAGCATTGAGATA
>NC_051437.1:2225421-2227751 GCF_001649575.2 Kryptolebias marmoratus | reverse complement strand
CTGAGCTCTGAAACTTATTGTCATCATTAGTCGTTATTAGTGTCATTAGGATGTAAATAGTTACAATGAGTGACATACTTATAAATAGCCTCGGAAGAAATCTTTTTACTAATATAATGTTTGGTTATATGTTCCAAGTCTGACAAAGTTTATGTTGTTTTAATACCGAATGCTCTTAATTAGTTCCGCCGCTGTTGCTCAGATGTTGGATTCTTCCATCTATGCCCGTGCGGATGTTATTTACCTGTGTTTACTTTTATTGTGGTCATTTATAAAGCTGTTGGTTGGTTTAACTAATAATCATTATTCATAATAATATATTGGAACAAAAAGTCATAGCTGAAAAAGCGTTTCATTATTCAATTTTTATTGATGTTAGACGATGATTCGATGCACGTAAAACTAATAAGGTGATGAAACACTCCGGTGGCCCCCCCACCTAGAAAATGAATCCGGCGCCCATGGATTCAGGCTTTGATCCGCGAAGGCTCCTGGAGGGGTTCGACCAGCGGGGGCAGACGCATTTTGGGAGGACTTCCTGCAATGGCTACGCGAATGGAGAAACGAACGGTTAGCGAGGAGCAAATGCTGAGGTTAAAGTTATTGTCAATGGGGGTTATTATTGAGAGCGACCCCTTTCCTGCTGTGGCGGACCAAGGATTGGCTGCCAGAGCGAGGAGGGACCGGCTGAAGGAGCAAAGGAGGCTGGCTAAGTGGGAGAGAGGGGGAGAGGGCGGTATGCTGGCCGACGGCTTAGCATGAAAGGCACAGGGTAGCGTGGGTCAACGTGATCTGCAGTTCGGTGAGCCGGACAGACCAGACCGAGCGGATGTCTGACCGAGACAGAACGGGAGCGGCTTAGAGGGAAGCCTTATGATACTGGAGAGAAAAAAAGAGGCCGTATTTGAGGTGGAGATCGGCAATTAGGGCGAGAAAGGAGACTAGTTCGGCCTGACGGTCAGGGTCGACAGAACAGAAGACTCCGAAGGCGGCCAGAAATTCACTGATGGATAGGCCCCGGATGAGACAGGGACTGGCTAGGCAAAACACAGCTAGATCTAGCTTCTCTTGAAAGGTTCGTCTTGAAAGTGGCTTTGCCAGTATATCAGCAACCAAATGGCTCTATTTCAGCCATTGAGGGGGGTTAAAGTTTCTTTACGATTAAAGGACCTGGGAGTGACTCTGATGATCTGCATAGCACTGCCGTGGCTCAACTAGCAAGAATCCATATCCAATCGCAGGACGCGCAAATGACACACTCAACTCGAGGCCAGCCAGAGGGCCCCACTGACCCTACTTCTGACGCAATTGGCCATGGCAACCAACCATCAAACGCATTTGCCTGATCACGAACCGAGCACGGACGCCAGCATTGTTGACTCTGAAGGCCTGGGCGGATTTCATACGGCCTGGCAACGAAAGTAAGCTGAATTCTGATTGGATAAAAACTCTAACCTAGAAACAACAGCACTGCGAGGAGTAAAATATAACATGAGAAGAATGCGAATACCTTTAGATATCTAGGGAAAGTAAATTAAAAATTAAGTTAACCTTTATGTCAAGTCAAAGTTATTTATATAGCACTTTTCAGCAACAGGGCAGGGGCCTGAAAATATGCGCGGGGGCTACCGAAACTTGTTTTAACAATGAAAGCGCTATGGACAACGTTGGCTTTGTTGCTGATTTTTTTTTTTTCTTTTTTTTTTTTTAACTTATGGGGATTCTCCTGAGACTTCAGGAAGAGAGGCGCAGTGAAAAAAAAATGCTCTGGATGCCACGATTGTTGCGTGGAGTAGGACAGTTGTTATCCGCCGGAGATTTCAGGCTTTACAGCGCCTTCAGCTGGGGGACAGACGGCATAAACGATGCAGGGAAAGCTAACGCTGTTGTTTATATTCCTGCTAGCATGTGGTCATACCCACGATCTGGGAGAGTGAACAGGAGCTAAACTTGCCCCACCCACGAAGCAGGGACCGGACTCGGAAAAAAAAAATGCCGGCGGAAACGCGCGCAAAGCAAGATCAGAGAAATGGAAAAGTCAGGGAGCACCACATATTACCCGAGGATGGGCGAGGACGGGCATCGGCGAGGGCAAAGGGCCTGGTGGAGTCGAAGTGGAAGGCCAGGCGGAGGCGGTAAGGCCGGCCGCGGAGTCGAGCTGCAGACGGACGGATGGAGGACGCCCATGGAGGAGATGAGAGCCATGGCGAGCTGCTGAGCATCCGGAACGGGCGGGACCAAGGACGGGCTGCGAAGCGGGGAGGGGGCGACTCCGGAGATTGAAGCTGACGGAGAAGCTGCTGGAGCGGGAGCATCGAGGCGGCGTCTGG
>NC_051437.1:2219325-2224217 GCF_001649575.2 Kryptolebias marmoratus | reverse complement strand
GGAGACGGGGGTTGGGGAAGGGAAGAGGCACTTGTGCTACTCAGAGACAATAGTCGAAGATTTCTCATATATAGTTAGGAAGGGGCTCCAAACTTTATAGAATCTATTTTCAGAGCCTCGGACAGTAAATGTTATCTTCTCTAAGTCCATACATAACATTATATTGACAAGGCGTGACTTGGCAGGATTCAGAACTAGCACACAGTGACAAAGTTTTAAGATGTTTATTGTTGACGAACCAGTAGCTGGAACACAGTCACTGAACTGGGCACTCACATGACTGTCAGGAAGCGGGACCAGAACAGGTAAGTCCTCCGTGGATTGTTGTTCGGGTGCAGACAGGAATGTCTGAAAGGGGCTTGGGCGAGAGAGAGAGTCCGAGTCCAGGCAAGGGGTCAATACCGGTGACTCCAGAAACAGCAACCAAATCCAAAGAGGGAAAATCCAAGAGGCGAAGTCCAGTAGTGCGTGGCGAGGTCGGTTACCAGGAAGCAGAGTCCGAAGAGGTGTCCAAAAAGGGGCAGGCAAGGCTCGTAGGTCGTAGGTCAGGCAAGGGTCAAAACACATGGAATCAGGCAAGGGCTGTGAGAGTACGCTGGACATCTACTTGGTAAAACCGTTCAATAATCTGGCAATGGTAAACTGTGAGCTGCGGGTATATATACTAGGCTTAACAGGTGAAGCAGATGACTATGATTGTGTGGGCATGGCAACATGGGCGTGGCTTGGAACTGGGAGTCTGTGGAAAGTTACTTGGCTGTGGCATGACTAGAAGCAGGAGGTGTGGCAGGAACAGAGGAAGCTGTGACAGATATCCCTTATCCAGTGTGAATGGGGGGGTCGGGTCCTTCCACCTTACTAGGATGGCCCTCCTGGCAATTAATGATGAAAACGAGAGCACTCTTTGTTTGACACATGGCAAGTCCAGCCCTGGGGCAATTCCAAAGATAGCGGAGAAGGGGTTTGGTCTGATTTCGCACCGCAAAATCTCAGATATAGTATGAAAAACTGATTTCCAGAAGTTAGCTAGAGAAGGCCAAGACCAGAACATATGGATTAGCGTAGCAGGTGCACTCTTACATCTGTCACATGTTGGGTCCACGTTTGGGTAAATGCATGCCAGTTTAGCTTTAGAGAAATGTACCCGGTGGACAACTTTAAATTGCAAAAGTGTGTGACGATCACACATTGAGGACGAATTAACCTGATCTAGAATAGAATCCCACGTCTTGTCAGAGATGGGGGACTGAAGATCTTGTTCCCAAACTGTCTTAATGGCAGTCAGAGATGGACAATGTAATTTGAAGATGAGATTGTAAAGTTTAGATAGCACACCTTTAGAAGTAGGATTGACTGACAAAAACAAGTGGGCAGAAAGACTGTTCTGAAAAGTTGGCAGAAATGTACCCATGAGCTAATGTGTGAACTAAGGGCTTTAAACCACTTACTAGGCTCTTTTGTTAGAAAATGGGGCAACTCATTCAAAATATGGACATCATTTAAATTCAGAGTGGACTTGGATGCTGAAACAGCCTGCAACCAGTCTTCTGCCTGCACTTCACTATCCCCAGCAGATACTGGCAGTTCCAGCTTGGCATGATGTAATGCAGCAGCAATCACTTTTGAAGTGTTGGTCAGGTCGGCTGAATGAGTCTGCAGTAAGAAGCTACACAGGTCCTTCTGAATTCCAGGATAAGAGCATGTGTCATTGGAGTGCCTCACACCGATATTCACAGGAGGCACGTATGGTGTCGAGGTGGCCACAGGAGCTGCAGGAGACTGTTGTGTAGAAGGTCCACCAGCCTCACAGGAATTAACCATGTGTAGATGATCCAGCATTTTCTGTTGCAGGGACAACGTGTTCTGAAGGGCATCCCTCAGCTCCCTGACATCATCTTTCAAATCCAGTATCTGCTGATGGAGGTCTGGATCACCCTGATATTATAGTACAGACTGAAGAGAGTCAATATCCATGTCCAAGTCAAAAGTGGACAAATCTGGTTCTAGTGCCATTTTTTGTGTGTGTGTACAGAAACTGGGTGGCACGGTGGTGTAGTGGTTAGAGCCGTTGCCTCCCAGCAAGAAGGTTGCAGGATCGCTTCCCGGCCTGGGGCCTTTCTGGGTGGAGTTTGCATGTTCTCCCTGTGCACACGTGGGTTTACTCCAGTTTCCTCTCACAGACTAAAAACATGCATGTTAGGTTAATTGATGACTCTAAAAATGGATTTGCTTGACCATGGTTGAGTCCAGTTCAGGGGATCACACGTTTGAAAACAAAAAAATGTCACTCTCACAATGATACTGTTCTGAATTTAGATGATAAAGAGATACATTGTTGATGTGGACACTTGCATCTTTTGGAACTACTATTCAGAGCGTTTGAAGTGGGAGTTTGACATGTGTGGCAGTCATAGGTCATGGTCACAACTTTGACTGGAGTATTGACTAACCAGTGCCTACCCACCACCTCTTCATGAGTAGTAGTGATGTATTGCCATGGAGTTAAAGTAGTGGGGCACTTTAAGTCTTTGGTCTAAATTAGGGTTAGAGTGCGGGTTTTTGATGTTTGTCTCTTTCTTACTGTTTATTCATTGTCACATGCTGTTTTTATTTTGTTTATTAATTATGTAAAGCACCTTGAAATGCCTTGCTGCTGAAATGTGCTATACAAATAAAATTTGATTGATTGATTGATTTGGTGTCATTTCTCTGTACGGATTGTGTTGTCATAGATAACTGGTGTGTTAAGACAGAGCTAGTGAATGTCATGTATGCCTGTGCACATACGAAGATTAGAAGTCAGATACAGGTCAGGAGTACCATGATGGTAGGTGATCACTGTAGGAGTGTTTATCTGAACATGCATATCACCTTTCCAATATCCAACATTTATCACGTCTTTCTGTAGGTACATTTTAGCTGGAGCGATGATAGGCAAATTAACGAAGAACACAATTTCACTAATGTTTTTGACTTTCAGAGGCATGGAACTTCCCAGGGTGTATGCAAAATGAACCTGTATCAGAATTTACTGGTTGCTTTGGCTAAAATGTACTAGACCATGTCAAGAGAGATTAAATATAAAGGGATTCTATGTAATGACAGGTTGTCAATAGACAATCCAACATTTCGAATCAAATCAGGCATAAACATGGTTAGGAGCTGTGTGTAGGCATAGTCTACATGCACAGCTGTCATCAGGGAGTTTACTGCGGTTGTGGTTTTACCCAACATCTCATTCTGGGAGTTTAGTACAAACATGGTATTTCTGATAGACCTACCTTCAAGTTTTACATGTCTCTGCTGCAGATCTAGTTGCTGTTGGATTTCAGGGAGCTCTTGTTGTAGATCCCCCACATGGCATTTGATAGTGGCAATGTTAACTGCGTTAACAGTAGAAACACTTCAATTGAATAGTCTACCAAGGGCTGTGGCTGAAACCATGACCCTTTCCAATACCACTTAGTTCAGTTTGGGTTACACTAAATTTCTGCAATTATTCTTGCATGTGGGAGATATCTAGTTCTATGTTGGGCATTTTCTTTGGTCCATCAGATGTGAGGTTACTGATTGTAGATAGTCACCGCTGGCAGCCTACCTCAGGGTCAAATCTTCCAGCTTCTTTGATTTAATCAGTGTTGAAGGTTACCTTGACACTTTTGTGTCTGGCAGAAAGAAGGTCATGGGAGTGAACCATCATCACCCCTTTGTGTTTATGCGGAACCAAAAACACTGGTGAAGTGGTTGTGACAGTGAAGTGTCTTCAAATGGTGGACGTTCTTATGGGTCTTCAGAATTGCAGCAGCAATGTAATGATCAAAGAAATGACTCTACAGACAAGTCATTCATGAACAGTGAGAGTTTATTCAAAATAACAAAGTCTGTGCCGAATCAAGGTTTTCTGGCCAGTGAAATCCCCCGTTCTTCTTGGGGCTGCTTCTTTTTATAAACATTTACCACACCCAGTTGTAGAATAAAACACACATTCAAATACATTCAATTCCTTTTATGGTGATAAGCTGGGGTCTTCGTACAGTTGTTTTCGACAATGCGAGCTTAGGAGCCCACAATCCACTTTACGAAAAGGGATAGCAGCTCAGCACAGGCCACAGATACCTCAACAGAAATATGCATTTGAATGCCCTTGACCAACTTACGCAAATTTGTAGAGAACAGTTGCTGAAAGATCACAGTAGGTTGGAGGTCATGAAAAAGTATTGCTTCTTCATGCTACAGCAGTAAATTTTACAGATATTAAGCCAAAATATGGTGTGGTAGTAGATGATAGTTATCCCAAGGACATAGGATCATTCAGGCTCTGTGTTTAAAAGTTTGATATGCAAGACAGAGAGCGATATGCATTTTTAAAGTAATGCTAGTCACAATTTTTATACTTCCAGCTGAGTTTGCACCTGCGCTGTTCCTATGACACATGTACCACATTTGTCAGATTACAGTCTCTTCACTGCTGCTTAGTGTGCAACAACTAGTGAGTGTCCCTTTAAGGAATACTAGCTCAATTTTCTTTATTTTTATTGGAAAAAAATTGTTCCTCATATAAATTTTTGATACAGATTATATTCAAATAAATTCAGTTTGTTTTTAGAAGTTTCTCCGTATGCTGTTGTATTTTTAGGGCTATAATATATAGTAAACAGTTGAAATCAGATATTTACAGAATTAATTGGAGTCACGTGACCGGCGAGGGATGCAGTAGTTTGTCATCACGGCTCCACAGTTTTTCCCTTAAATACATTGTTTTTTACCACATATTTAGTCTTAGGTCTACGATTTTTGTGTGAAGTAGGTAACGATGGCTACATCCTCTAAGAAACACTCTGCTAAACAAGCTCAAGAACAGCTTAATATTCGTTCTGTTGACAACGAAGAAT
>NC_051437.1:2210283-2219225 GCF_001649575.2 Kryptolebias marmoratus | reverse complement strand
CACACTGTCTTCTATTTCTATGTTATATCCCATCTAATGTAACTATATTGTAATGTACATGTTATTGTGGAAGTAAAACAACAAAAATAAAAACATTTGATCAAAAAAAAAAAAAAAAGAAGATATTTACAGAATTACGGAAATACAGAATTACTTTGACAAACTTATGGTGTTCCTTAGATCACAAGAATCCATATATGAGCAACTAGATCAATTGAAGGATCTCGTTGAACCCATCAGAGAGAAATCCAAGTTCTTAAAATGTGCCAGAACCAAGACAACCAAGCACAACCTGGCCGAGCGCGCCAGGTTCGGTATACTGGGGGAGAAACAACCTAAGGTGATTATTTACAAGGTGCGATCATTATTATGCAAACTGCTTTTAGGAGCAGATTTTTCTAGTTCCAAAAGGAAAAAAATGACACCATTACTCCCTGTCGAATCTTCAAAATAAAAATGGCATCAAAAATCAGAATTCTTTATTGCATTTCTTTAATTTTATCAATGCAAAAAAACATAATACATTAATATTGTGATGGAAGTTAAACTTAAAGCAACATCATGCAACAGAGTAGTCACATGGTGCGTCATTCCGTCCAAGACACACTGCAGGGAAAACAAACATTTAATCATGAATACTCATTGTGTATACATTCAGTCATTTTGATAATAGGCTAATATAGACACTTAAAGCATGTGTTGCCTTCATTATAAGCTTTAAATTTTTTTGTGGCTCCAGACAGATTTGTTTTTTGTTTTTTTGGTCCAAAATGGCTCTTTCAACATTTTGGGTTGCCGACCCCTTGGTTAGTCTCAGCCTCTAAGTCCTAATTCCAAGCTCAAGGCTATGCTAACCTCGTTTTTGTACTTCTCCTTTCGCTTTAGGTTGTGTTGCCCTACTCTATGCTATTATTTTGGCTACCTGGAACTTACCTGTGGAACTTACCTGGTGAACTTATCTGCTTCTGGATCTCTGGACTCCTCCCTTCCTGGACTGCCTCTGGATTGCCCTGCCTCGCCTCTGTGCCACGCCATTTCCTCGGACCTGTAAGACAAGAACTATTACTCTCAAAATCTCTTACTGCATGATCAAAACTAATCCTGTACCTCACCTTGCTCCTCCTTGCCGTTTCAGATCCTCCTGGTCCTCCTGATGTTGCAATCACTCGGTATTGCTACATCCACCACAACTGCTTTCCTCTGTTGTTTATCCACCACCACAATGTCCTGTTGGTTCGCCATTACCATTTTGTCTGTCTGGATCTGGAAGTCCCACAGGATCTTAGCTCGGTCATTCTCCACTACCTTTGGGGGTGTTCCCCACTTTGATCTCAGGGCTTCCAGTCCACGACTTGTACCTGTGGAGACCCCAGTCAGAATCTGTGATTGTCCATCATAGTGTTTGAGGATCAAACCAGGGAAGACTGTTGCTGTGGTCACAATCAATGGTAAGGATAACAATTTTTTTTCCTGACTCAACACCAAAATGAAAAAAAGAATATTTACAAGGGGTGTTGCAGAACACAGATAATTGTTTGTAACATAATGTAAACCTAACTCTCAAATTACAAGCGTTTACACTGGAATTTTTTTGTTGTTTTAGGTCGTTATGATCTGAGCATGCCGGAGCTGGCATGTGAGGCGTGTGCGGCTACTTGGACCTTTGGAGTACATGACCTCAATCTAAATGATTACTGGTCTGCCACCCTTCACTTTTCCACTCTTTATGCAATAGATGTTTTCTTCACATTTGAAGAAATGAAGATGGCGGCACCAGGTCTCTCCTGCCAAGCATTTCTAAAAATGCTGGATCAATGAACTGTTCGTTTTGGCCGTGTGAGTACTTTGTGTGTAGAAGGGCTGTCAAAGTCTATCTTTGAGGAATGGTGTTCCGCAACTTTTCATGTCCCTGGTTTAACACATCTAAATCAAATGACTGAGCTATTACGCCAGTATCTAGTCAGGTCCTACAGAGTCCTGCTAATGGCCAAATTATTTGAAAGAGCCATATTGTGCCAGAGACATACCTAAAAGTAGCGGGACACTTAACCTGGAGTCCTGGATTTTGATGACACCGATGTCCTGCAGTTATGTTTTTGTTTTGTTTTTTTTGCTTATTTTCCATTTTAAAACAGACTGGGAAGATCTCTGCAGACAGCTTCCAGAAAAGTTTTTTTTTTGAATGGGAAGCTGTAAGACATGAATTGATAAGATGTTAGGGAGGATCCCTTCACGTGTCCAGCATGTACCCCAGATATGCTTGCAGTTTCAGTTGATGGAAACCGCAAACGTTATCGTTTTAAGAATGCAGCAAGATATGGCAAAATATGTACAATATACCAATTCTTTGTATAAGCGACTACTGTTCACCACCTTTGAATAATAACAACTCCCCAAAAAATTATTGCTCTTCTTTTCAGATCCGAGGAAAAGGCTATATTTGAAGACATCTTTATAACCAGGCATAAAGACGTGGGAAGATTTGTGGGAAGATTTCTTAATATGTACAGGGTGAAATATTTGGCTATCCTTTGTACCTGCAACAAAAGCTGGCCAACAGATATATCACCTTTTTTTGTATGGATGTTACCTGCAAATATTGGACATATCTTGAAAAAGTGACTAAAAGCTGCCCAGAGCTCCAACACCTTCTGCAAATGAAGCCATTTCTCTCGGTTTTTCATGCCAAAGCCTATGACTTCAAATGTGAGGTATTGAAATCTGACTAGGTCTAGAATCACATTGGAACTTGCACAGCTGCATGAATATCTTTGACTGAGTTATTTTTGTTTTGTGTGGGCATACTTATATTCAGGTCAAGTGGAGTGGAGCATATCAGGATGGAGCTGGTTTGACCTTAGGGGAGGAAGTGGAGCAATGTAATGCATTTCTCTCAAGGATTGCAGTTACCACAAAACATATGTCCAAAGCTGGTGAGAAGGCCAAATACTTCTTCCCTTAAATTATGAGTATCAAATGATGATGAGGGGAAAATGCTAATATTCTGGGCTTCTTTCTGTTCGGAGGACGGACTGACATGCTGACTCTTATGGCCATGCGCTGGAATCAGCTAAAATTGGACAACTTGGCCACCTCACTGACCCGTCGTTATCAAAAGGTAATACACTATTGATGTATTTTCCAATGCCTGCCCCTGCTGTACTGTACATTTTTTTGTTTCCTGACATTGGCATTGTAGGCCACAAAAGCTCTTCTAACTCGGCGTCAGAACCTGGAGTCCCTAAGAATGTCAGTCACTGAAAACTCCAATCAACTGGGTGACTGGGTCAGTGATGTGAAGGAGTGGGGAGAAAGTGAGCAATATGGTAGGAAATTCGATAGAAACTGCAAAAATACCTAAAGCTGCAGTATGTAACTTTTATGAAAGAACAGTTTTTTACATATGTATTAAAATTATCATTATGTCATGACACTATGATATAAGACATAATCTGTGGAAAAAAAATCTAACTCCTCTGCCTTCTCCCAATGCTCCCAGTACTAATTGCAGAAATACACCACCCAGTCAGAAACAACCAATCAGAGCCAGGAGGAGGGTCTTAGCAGTGTCAGTCAGGTAACCCAAGGGGGATAAACAGTTCTCCTGGAATGGTAAATTGTTTCTCCACCATTAGCTCATTTAGCAGTGCATATTTGAGGGTGATTGACAGAGCTAAGCCCCACCTCCTGGCTCTGATTGGTTGTTGTAGGTTAAGAGTGGTGCATTTCTTTAGATATCGATAATAGCTCAAAGACGAGGTCGAGGAGCTCCATCTCTACACAGATAATCTGTCTTATAACAAACTATAACGACATGGTGACAGTTTTCACAAATATGGAAAAAAACACTCTTGTAAAAGTTACATACTGCAACTTTAACTGCGTTATTCTTCTTTATCCTTAGCAGCAACAACTAGCACAACTTCCTTAGCGGGCAGAATTGAAGTTCTGGTTGCAAGCATCAAAAGACGATCCCAGTGTCTTTATAAAGACACTGATGGAAACAGCTTGTGCCAATATTCACCGCAAGATCAGAGAGGAAAAAGGCATCTTGACACTGACTGTGGAAAAGTACAACAGAATGGTTCCAGACACAGAAACTCTGTGCTTGGAAGAAATTCTGTCCGGTGACACAGCTTGGCCATGGCAACAACCACACAGTGGTATGTCCACATACACCAACACGTTTTCAAGTGTCATCGTGTTTGACAGATGATGTGACTTAATTCTACAACTGTTAACCTAAACTCACCTAAGTTTCTTCCTGAATTGATATGTCTGTCAAAAATGTATTTTAGACTGTCAGTCTCACAATAAAGAGAAGGGCATTTGATGGCGTCATGGCAGTAAGGAGACTTGAAGAAGAAAAGAGGATTCTTAGACGAGAGATGGATCGTCACTGGAAATATCTTTCTATGAGGATACTCTCAAAAAACTCTCCTGTCTGGTTTTGAATGGCTCATTTAAAAGTATGTTTACTTTTACACATGATGTCACATGATGTTCTGTGACACTGGAGTTGTCAAAGATGTACAAAAAACAGGACATCAGGAACAAGGCAAACACTTGTGTTCTGTGTGTAAAGTTCCTGTCACATTTTTTTGTCTCATAAGTTATTTGATATTTTCGTTTTAGATTTTTGCTAGGAATTCACAAAGGGGTACTCCACTTTTTTGTGTTTAATGTTTTCAACTTTGCAGTGTTTTTCTTGACAATTATTTCTCATTTGAAATGGTTTGCAGGTTTGGGCGCTGTTCCTTGTAAAAGGGTTGTTCTGTGATTACCTGTCTTTGCATGTCTTTTGGTGTCATATTTCTTCCCTGTGTATGTATGCACACACTTAGAGTATATTTTCCTGGTAATTTGTGGATTGATTTTATTGACATTGGATTTTCATCAAACCATAAATACTTTAAGTGAGGTAATAACAGTGGTGTTTATGTTAAGCAGCTAAAAAATGGCAACAATGACTATGGTAAACAGTTCTCATGAGT
The DNA here is from genome assembly GCF_001649575.2 of Kryptolebias marmoratus. Taxonomy (NCBI): domain Eukaryota; kingdom Metazoa; phylum Chordata; class Actinopteri; order Cyprinodontiformes; family Rivulidae; genus Kryptolebias; species Kryptolebias marmoratus. The sequence continues at coordinate 2,214,231 of NC_051437.1, read as the reverse complement.
ATGTATTACCTAACATAACCAACATGTGCTTTTCATGTTTTCTTTTTACTTTATTTTTACAGTAATGTGTACTATTAATGTGCAATATGTAACTGTTTTTTTTTTGTTTGTTTTTGCATTTTAGTGTAATGGTGTAATGATGTCTTCCATTTTGTCACTTGAAATTTGATCAATTTGTCTGTTACTGTCAGTTAAAAAGAAATCAGAACAATAAATTATCAAAATGTGTCAGTATGATCTTTTCATGGAGTACTACTTCTCTCTCTTCTTTCTGGTACTTTCACAATAAAAGAGGACCCAGAGAATTTCCCTTATTTGGTATTAACAAGTCTGATCTACAATAACCCTGAACATTAAACTTCTGGATATATCATTAATCTGAGACATGTACACTTTTTTTAAAAGTTTAAGCTTTTAATTTTTGGACATCAGAATATAATGAAAATATCTATAGTTTGACCTGAGGAGGGCAAAAGTCTCCAGGAAATTGTGCCAGAAATGTAGCTTTAACCTGTTTGTATGATGTTGAAAAAGTGCATCTATGTAACATTGTGTTTTCTAATCGATTCAGTTTATTTCAACATAAATAAATTTGTGATCATACTCATCTGTAACCACACAAATGCCACTATTATAAATTACAAACATTTCTTTTACAAACAATTCTATTATAACATTTTCCACATAAAATTTTCCCAAAAAATGATGAAGTTTTACTATATACCTGTGATGGAGACCAGGGGTTCCATCCCTAAAAAAGGATTATTTATATATGTTTAGTTTATTTACAGACCAAATGCTTTTTCTTTTAGTTCTTTATTTCAGTTACATTGTGACATTTAAACCTTCTTTCGGGCAGAGGGACTGGCCATCCTTCCTGTACAGGGAGATTTAAGGGAAAATGTCAGTTTGTCTCTGATTGGTTCAATTTGAGTTTGCTAATTGTTTGAGTACTTACCTTTCTGGGTGTGTCTCAGTAGAGTGTAGCAGCAAAGGGAGACAGATGCTCCAGGTGCTGCTAAAAAGCTCCTGGAGCATACCATTTTCAATTAAGAGGGGTAATTCTCTGAGGAGTTATATTAAGTTAAATTTATTCTTTGATTGACCTTAGATTAGTTTAGTTCTAATGATTTGCACACATGTAAATATTTATTGGTACCAGTTATTGTTTGTGTTAGGTTGTGTAAATTTTTATTTCACTTGTTTTACCACCCTTTTCCCTGGTATGTGTTGGAATTGCCCAAAGGATGAAAGCCAATCTCTTTGTCTCACTAGATAAAATGGGTGTCAGTGCAAATGTGACTGGCAGTTGTTAAATAAATTCATCTCGACTGCATTCTGTTGCCTCGCCTCCTTCCCTGAACGCAGAGCTTCCCGTCGGTCGGAGTGACAATAACAAAGTAATTTTAACATTATAGCATAAAAAGGGGTGACAACTTTTGGTCATATTTACTGAAAAAATTTGCACACATTTTTATTGTGAAATATACAGGCCTCAAAAAACACAGCAGAACTTTGCTACTGCAGCGACTAAACCTGCAACATCCAGTTTGAATTAAAGATTTCAGTCAATTTAATTTTTTTACAAACCATGAAATAAATTGTTTAAATGAAAAGTCCAACATAACATTACATAACAACAGCATTACAAACCTAACAATGATTCCCGTGAACAGCTGACATTAAAAGTCATCAGCAAACTTTGGACAGAACATAAATACAGTTTACAAGATACAAGTAAAACCAAAACAACAAGTTCACAGAAGGACTTGTTCGCTGGCTGAAGGGGGTGGAACTTCGGGCACGGCCAAGTGTTGGGAGAATTTACTTGCAAGTTTCCATGTATCCTCCCAGATTTTTCCACTAGAAGAGATCAACACTTTTAAAAATCAAGTTGTGGATTTCTTGTGCTGTACTGTTGACAAATTATTCTTTCTGAGCTGTAGAAGTGTTTTTAAAAGCTTATATGATTAAGAGGAAAAGGCAAAACACAGATAAGATACTTCTCTGAGTTCTTTTGGCCCCCATTTTAGGGATGTATTATTCTCACACAACATTGTTGCTCAAAAGAATTATTTATTATTTCATAGTTCTATATATGACAGGAACACACGCACTTTGTCACTGCCCACACTGATTTTCTATAATTCCAGCTCTCAAGCTCAAAGTAAGGTCTTGCAGGAAAAAATCCCAATACAACTCTAATAGTGTTACCAGTTAAAGTTTTCCTTCAGTAACATCCAATGCTAAAGTCACAGCAGTCATTTTTTTATGATTACGCAAAGACAGTCTCCCATTCTATTTTATTTGTTAACAAAACGTGGCAGTAATGTAAAAAAACAAAACATAGAAAAACAATATTTGGTTACTGCCTGTGCAAGCTATTAAATACAAATAGTATATTTCCAGTAAAAGCAAAATTAACCATTTCTTACCAAGCAGAGCAAGGCAACCAATGAATTTGTACTTCTTCTCTGCCCTAGACAGAAGAAATGAAAGAAAAGAGAAATGTGATTTTTTAAAAGCAGTTACCAGACAGCATATCAAATAAATGTTTCTAAAATACTTAATTGTGGAAGTAGTTTTCACAAATTACCAAATGACAACAAATGGGAAATCCTAGGGTAAAGGCTTCAAGGTTCAGTAGACATTACACTAGACTGTGTTTTTAATCTGTTGTACTTTGTACACACGAAAAATAATTTCAGCAAAATTGCAAAGAGACCAGGCAAAAGGTTTATTTCCATTTCACTAGAAGGAGCTACAGGCCAATCCCCCATCCCCAAAAAACTGGCAAATCAAAATTAATTGGTGCTGCACCAAACTTTAGCCAAATTTTAAGGTGAGCAACTAAAAAGACTCAAAGAAGGTTGCAGATATTAACCATAAACATAAATACATTTCAGTGCAATTTTATGTGAAAGACCAACAGAAAGCAGTATATAGTTGTGAAGTAGAAAGAAAATTATTCATGATTCTAAGCATTTTTTACAAATAAAAAATTAAAGGTGTGGTGGGCAAAAGTATTCAGCCCCCCTGAGTCAATGCTATGTGGAAGCACCTTTTGCTGCAATTCCAGCTTCAAGTCTTTTAGGGTCCCTCTACCAGCTTTGCACATCTAGCTACCATCATTTCAGTCACTACCATCTTGTGACTGGAATTTTTCCCCATTCATTTCAAAACAGCTGAAGCTCAGGCAGATTAGAACATTTATGAATAGCGGTTTTCAGATCTTGCCGCATATTCTCGATTGGGTTTAGGTCTGGACTTTGACTGGGCCATTCTAACACATGAATATGTTTTGTTTTAAAAAAATTCCATTTCATCCAAGGCTTTATGTTTCGGGTGGATGTCCTACTGGAAGGTGAAGCTTTGCCCCAGTCTGAAGACTCCAACAGGTTCTCTTCCAAGATTTTCCAGTATTTGGTTCCATCCCTTTTCCCCATCAACTCTGACCATGTTCTCTGTCCCTGCTGAAAAGAAGCACCCTCGGAGCATGATGCTGCCACCACCATATTTGACAGTGGAGATGGTGTGTTCAGAGTGATGTGCAGTGTTAGTTCTCCAGGAGCTTTTTCCACATGTTTGCTGTGTTCCTAACATGGCTTCTGACAAACTGCAACACGACTTCTTATGCTTTTCTTTTAACAATGTCTTTCTTCTTGCCACTCGTCCATGAAGAGCACATTTGTGCAGTTGTGTAGTTATCCTGTGGACAGATTCCCCCACCCGCCAAGCTGTAAATGGTAAATGGCTTGCACTTATATAGCGCTTTATCTAGTCCAAGGACCCCAAAGCACTTTGCACTACAACCATCGACACCTTGCACAAGGAGGGCAAGACACAAAAGGTCATCGCTAAAGAGGCTGGCTGTTCACAGAGCTCAGTGTCCAAGCACATTAATAGAGAGGCGAAGGGAAGGAAAAGATGTGGTCGAAAAAAGTGTAC
>NC_051437.1:2198359-2209355 GCF_001649575.2 Kryptolebias marmoratus | reverse complement strand
TTGAAATATATGAGTTTGTATGTAATGTATGAATATAATATACAAGTTTCACTTTTTAAATGGAATTACTGAAATCAATCTACTTTTTCATGATATTCTAATTTTATGACCAGCACCTGTATACCTTTGCTAAAGCTAATTCAACTAAAGTTTCAGCCAATTTAACTATGTTAATTTAGTTATAGGTTCAGCTAAGAACTGATGGGAGAAGAGCATTAAGTTTACGTAATATCCAGGATAATTTAGAGATAGCCAGCCTTCCAATGCCAACTCAGTGGAGCCAGATTCAGATATCAGAATTGTTTAGGTCAGGCCAGTGCCGTAAATTTCATGTCTGCCTTAAGAGTCTCACTGGTACATCCCAATGGCGAAAATCCAAACAGCCATATTAATGTGGTCACTTTCGCTGGGCTAAGCCAGTAACTTGTCCAAGGTCGATTCCATTCGGCCAAAAGGTTCCAAGGTTCACAGCTGTCCCGCGACCCAGTATGCGCCTCTGTTTGCACAGCAACTGAGTCTGAGCATTTACCACTTGGCACATCCCTTCACACAGACCAGGCAGTCTTGTCGTGGCCCGGACAGCTTCCAGCATCTTCCGAATTTCACAATTCGCCAATCCCAAAAGGCAGAAATCCTGTTATCAAAAATCCAATTTGTATACATCTTCAACATCCTCGACCAACATTACAGATAAACACACAATCTTCCACTTATTCCAGGAATCTATGGTGTATCCAGCTGGATATGTCCCATCTGGGCAAGACGGCTCTCCTTTGCCTGGTCTTCTAGTTGAGAAAATTTGATGTACTGTGTTGAGAGACCAGCTGACCAGATCCATCCATCCATCCATCCATCCATCCATCCATCCATCCATCCATCCATCCATCCATCCATCCATCCATCCATCCATCCATCCATCCATCCATCCATCCATCTTCTTCTGCTTATTTGGGGTTGGGTCATTGGGGTAGCAGCCCAAGCAGGGAGACCCAGACTTCACTCTCCCTGGCCACTTGGGCCAGCTCCTCCGGGGGAATCCCAAGGTGTTCACAGGCCAGCCGAGAAACGCAGTCCCTTCAGCATGTCCTGGGTCTTCCTCTGGGCCTCCTCCCAGTGGGACGTGCCCGGAACACCTCACCTGGAACATCCTCACCAGATGCCCAAGCCACCTCAACTGGCTCCTCTCGATGTGGAGAACCAGTGGCTCTACTCTGAGTCCCTTCCGGATGACCAAACTTCTCACCCTATCTCTAAGGGAGAGCCCAGACACCCTGCAGAGAAAACTTATTTCAGCTGCTTGTATTCGCGATCTTGTTCTTTCGGTCACTACTTAAAACTCGTGACCATAGATGAGGGTAGGAACGTAGATTGACTGGTAAATCGAGAGCTTCCCTTTTTGACTCAGCTCTCTTTTCACCACGACAGATTGGTACAGCACCTGCTTCACTGCAGACGCTGCACCAATCCGCCTGTCAATCTCCCACTCAGTTTTTCCCTCATTCGTGAACAAGACCCCAAGATACTATTAAACTATTAAACACCTCCACTTGGGGCAGGACATCTTCCCTGACTCGGAGAAGGCACTCCACCCTTTTCTGGCTCAAGACCATGGCCTTGGACTTGGTGGCACTGATCCTCGAACCGCTCCAGCGAAATCTGTAGATCACGGCCCGATGAAGCCAATAGGACCACATCATCTGCAAAAAGCAGAGATGCAATCTTAAGGCCACCAAAACAGATCCCCGGAACACCTTGGCTGTGCCTAGAAATTCTGTCCATAAATGTTATGAACAGATTCAGTGACAAAGGGCAACCTTGGCGGAGTCCAACTCTCACAGCTCACCAGATCCATAATAATTTAGTTTGGAAAATATGCAAAGAGAGGCTCCAACAAAAGAAAGACAATCAAAAAGCAGGACAGGCTGAGGGGGATTGTGAACTTTGGCCGAGTGACTCGTCCCCGAAGGAGCAGGTGAGTGCACTGGTGAGCATAAAACAGGTTGGACTTGTGGCAGTTCCTGGCGGCTTACTGGCGGCTTACTGGCGGACTGTCTGACGAACGGGTGATCCTTCAAGGTGGTGTTTTGGCTCGTTGTGACGTGAAAAACAACCTTAAAAGACACACATGCAAGAATAGAATTAGCACTTGCAAAAATACTTTTTGGACTTGAGGGGCTGTAGATACTACCATAGTAGTGAGATGCTCCAGCGAGGGCCAAGACACTGAGTGAGCCTTAGGAAAGGCAGGAGCTAGTCAAGGAGGTACGCCGTCAACTGCAGGTAATCAGTCAGGAACCACTCAGGAGACAGGGAAGCAGGAACCGATCATCACAGGAACAAAGTAAACACAAAATTCACAAGCATGAAACTCAAATACAGAATAAATAATTAAAAAAAAACTCAAATCCTGACACATATATATATATATATATATATATATATATATATATATATAATATAAATTGAAACATTTCCATCCTTAAATGCTGGTGTAGATTCTCAGTCATCCAGGCCATGGTAAAAATTCAAAAAAGGTTAAAAAATAAAAACAAGTGGACTTCTATTCTGTAGTTCAACTACAGAAACTACAGAATAGAAGTCCAGTTGTTTTTGCTTTTTAACCTTTTTTGAATTCCATCCTTAAAGGAAACACCAAAGACCATGACATACACAGACTAATCTTTTGCTAGAACCTGCATCATTAGAACCTGCCCAAGCAATTAGTCAGTTTGTTCTTTTTCCCTGTTAGTTTTACTTCTCACAGTAAGCATTAGGGATGAAATGTTCTAATGTTTTGTAGGGTTAAGATGAAAAACAGACTGAGCATGTCAGAACAGGATCAACATCTTCCCTGCAGAAATTAAATGACCTAGCCTTTTCTACAGAGACTAATTCTGCCAGAATGGGTTATATACTCCTGATCAAAATCTTAAGACCAGTCAAAAAATTGCAAGAATTTGAATTTTGCACTATTGGATCTTAAGAAGGTTCTAAGTAGAGCTTCACAATGTTAAAGGAAAAAATCAGTGCAAAAGACAAAAACTTTTGAGCAGGGAATTAATGGCCAGAATATTACAGATCAGATATCTGATATCAGGGTAGCCTCTATAGCAGCATCCAAATACATCTTATTAGTGTCTTTTTCGTTGCTACTTTCCCATAAAGCTCAGACTGGTGAAGAATCTGGGCAACAGTTGTTGAAGCGCAGTCTCTCCCATCTCACCTGCTAAAGCTTGAAACTACTTTGAAATGGTCACAGGTGTCTTGGTGGCAATTATTGTATTGAACTTTGATTGCACTTTAATAATAAAGAAGATTATTTCTTTTGACCAGGATTGATTGTGACAGCAATAAAAACATAAATCACCCAAAGCGGTGAGTGCTTTTCATAAGCACTGTACTGTAATATTTTTTCCACCCCTCATACTGTAAGAAAAAGTAAAAAACAGTGCGTTGGCATGGCAACGTGACTGTACAAAGCTAAAATATCAATAGTAGTTGAAGGTCTGACATTGCTATACTCACGTTGCATCACGAAATGTGGGCCATTTTATAAGTTGATGGAAAACACATTTTAGACAGTTTTGCTGCCTAAATATATGTTGGGCCTTCTACCATCAAAATATTTATTAAAATCTGATCTAAGAACAGAGTGAAGTTCTGTTGCTAACTCTGTTTAGTTGAGATCAACCAAATTTGAGCTGTATTGTAGATTACAGAATTAGCCATGTTTACTGTTGCATCCTAACCTGGAAAAGTTATTGGAATAACAAAATCAACTGATGATTCCCTGGTTGGTTGCAAGACACAAGTCTATGTAAAACATTCTGTCAGAACATGTTCATCACTCTGCCAGTAATCCTGTCAGTCTGTCTCCATCTCATACCCAGCAGGAACTAGAGTCTTATTCATTCCCTGTTGTGTGACAGAATAATGACATGACAAATTCTGTGAGTGTGTGTGCACATGTGTGTGTGTGTGTGTGTGTGTGTGGCTCTGAAAGTGCAGAATCATTTAAAGCATGCCAAAGTTAACCTAAACCATGAGCAGGTTGTAGGCACATTGATTAATTAGTTGAAAAAGCAATGGCAGCATTGCCTGCTCTCTTATTAGTATTTTTTACATAGTGTTTTTATTCTTCGCTATATTGATGAGGAGGGCTGGAAAGCTGAAGTAAATGACACAATAACAAAGAAATAAAACATCACTGGATTGATCATTTTTCCTGTAGTCATTTATTTGGTACCAGCAGTCCAGCATCACTGATCACTTCTACCCCTCCCCCACTTTTTGTTTTCACCCCAGCTTTTGTTCATCTATTAATCTCATTCAGTCTTCTGTCTTTGCCTTCACCTGGCTTCTGATGTACTTCTCCAAGACTGACCCTGTTGACACTACTTATTCCTCTCCTCTGTTTTTATCATCCTTTTTGCTGCCTAGTAATAAATGAAGTAATAAATAGTTTTGTTTATACACATACACACACACACCCCTACGCACACACACACACACACACATACATACAGACAGCTTCTGCAACAATCGGTTTGCATAACCAAAGAATTTCTACAGAAACTGTCTCAGGGAAGCTCATCTGCATGCTCGTCGCCCTCATCGGGGTCTCCACTTGACTGCAGTTCGTCATAGTAACTGACTTGAGTGGGCAAATTCTCACATTCGATGGTGTATGGCGCGTTGGAGACGTTTTCTCTTCATGGGTGGATTCTGGTTTTCACTGTTCAGGGCAGATGGTAGATTGCCTTTATAGCGTTGTCTGGGTGAGCTGTTTGCTGATGTCAATGCTGTGAATCAAGTGGTCCATGGTGGCAGTGGGGTTATGGTATGGGCAGGCGTATGGTATGAACAGTGAACACAGGTGCATTTTATTGATGGCATTTTGAATTTACAGAGATACTGTGGCAAGTGTTCACTAACACAGACTGACACAAATTTGTGAACAATATCTGAGGAAAAAAAAGGCCGACTGTGTACAGAGAAAAGGTCTTAGATCTTTGAGTTCAGCTCGTGAAAAAACAAGTGTTGCATTTATACCTTTGTTCAGTATATAAGTATGTTTGTTTGTATATATAACTACTATATAATCAGATATATATTTAACAATTGCTTTATTGATTCTGCTCATTAATTGCACAGTAGAGAACCAACACACATTGTTCAATTTATTAACTTAGTTTTCTTCTTCTGGCTCATTAACTACAGATCGTTGGCAAAACGTTAATTACATTACTTTATAACCATTTTTTAAAAACAGTTGCCCATTTCTGCATGTGACTTTGCTCTGGTGAGTCTTTAAGACAGACCTGACATTCTCTCCCTGTATTCCATTAATACTTGACATTTATTCAGTTGAAATTTCATAGTCCCTAGGCCTATTGGATTGATCTTGTTGGCAGAAGTGCTAGTGATGTAGGGGTTAAAGAGGAGGATCTAAGTTTTTTATGTGGAAATTGAACACAATTTTATGAATTTGTGTATGTGTGTATATATATATATATATATATATATATATATATATATATATATATATATATATATATATATAGACCACCGACCGCTGGTGTCCATCTTTAACCCACAGAAAGGTGTTCCAACCATGGCTGCAGCACGGTTACAGCGATGGGCCTTGTTCCTTGGCTCTTACACCTACACTATTGAATTTAAAGGAACAAAACTGCATGGAAACGCAGATGGACTTTCACGTCTCCCACAAATGCAAACCACTGAAGAAACCACTGACCCAGCAACTGTGTTTTACATTGCACAAATGGAACCCCTGCCTGTGACTAGTGCTCAGGTAAAAAGAGAAACAAGTCGAGACACAATCTTGTCCAAAGTATATGATTTTACTGTGAATGGCTGGCCGTCCTCCAGTGACACTCAGTTATCTGCATACTCCAGCCGCAAAGATCTGTTTGCCAAGGATGTGTCATGTGGGGAACTCGTGTCATCATACCACCCATACTACGTAAAAAGGTACTAAATTCACTACACGATGGACATTTCGGTGTGGTCAAGATGAAAAGTCTTGCTAGGAGCTATGTTTGGTGGCCAGGCATAGATTGTGAAATAGAGAACATGGCTAAATCCTGCACTGGTTGCCAGCAGACACTGTGCCAACCCCAGCCAGCGCCGGAACACACATGGGAATGGCCATCCACCGCGTGGCAACTCATCCATATAGACTATTGTTGAGGACAGATAAAAACTCCCAAAATACTGAAACACCTGCTCTCCTTCCTCACACGGGATCAGGAAGATGCACGGAGGAAGAGAGTCAAAAAACAGCCAAGAGTTCCTCTTAAAATCAAAAACACATTTATTCACTTTCAGCGCTGAAAGGGAGACGTGAGAAAAAGACCCTTACCCAAGTTCAGAGCACTCAGCCTATGTCTCAATCTAACTTCCTGTCCGATGTACTTTTGTTACTCGATAAGCAAAACATCAGTCCCATCTGGTACTTTTCCATGTTAGTGTTTTTCCTTTCTCCTCGTGGAGAGCTGCTTCCTGGATTTCATGACATCATCTCATCATGTGTTCTCTATGATCTGCTATTATCCTTTACATTGTTTCTGGGCTCTGAACTCTGATAAAAAGAAACTTCATGGTCTTACATTTTATATAACTTTTATATAACATTTTATATAACTTCACACTATGCTGGACCATTTATGGACCAAATGTTCCTGATTGTGGTTGATGCTTACTCAGAGTGGCCAGAAATTTTTCCTCTGAAGCATGCAACAGGAAACAGCACAGTCAACATCCTTAGGTCACTCTTTGCACGCACAGGTCTGCCACAACAGCTTGTAAGTGAATATGGCCGTGAGTTTACCGGAGAGTTCCAGTGTTTTCTTAAGAACAACGGTGTACGACATATCACTTCAGTTCCTTACCACCCTACAACAAACGGACAAGCTGAACGGTTCATCCAGTCATTCAAGAAGTCAATGAAAGCCAGCCAGTCAGAGGGGAGACCCCTGCAACAGAAAATTGACAATTTCTTTTTGGCTTACAGGAACACCACACATGCAACATCCGGACAGACACCTGCAATGCTCTTTATGGGATGAAATCTGAGATCTCGTCTGGATTTGTTGAAACCAGACATTTGCAAAAATGTCCAGGACAAACAGTCTTACTTGGTAGAAACAACAAGGAACAAAACCAGGTCATTTGACATTGGACAAAAAGACTATAAAGGCCCAAGTCAGAAATGGCAGTCTGGCACCATTCTGTCACAGACAGGACCTCTAACATGCAACATAAATGTTGGAGACAAATCAGTCTGGTTTAGACATGTTGATCAGATTCTAGATACAGAAAATCACAAGGTTCTAGAGCAACCTGAGGACACATCTACATCTCGAGATTCAGAAGAGTTTACTTTTGCTATATCGTCTGAGGTTCAAGCAACAGGTGAAACCATCAGTGCTCAACCAGCTGAACTTTCCACACAGAACACCATGGACTCTGGTCAAACATGCAGACGTTATCCTGAGAGAAATCGCAGAGCACCTCAGAGACTAAATTTATAGATTACTTGTTCATAAGGTAGTAGTTCAAATGTTTGAGAGTAAATAACCTGCCTTTGAGTTGTAAATGTCTAAATAGGTACCATATTTCTGTTTGAGTAAATTTATGTGGTTACAACATTTAGCTGAATATATTTTGGTTCATCAAAGCTGGATGGGAGGAACTGTTATGTATTTAGTAAAAGCAATACATTATTCATCGGTACTATTTTGTGTTCTTTGAGGATGTATACCAGGTGTGGTTTAGTAGCGCATCGATTTCCCTATGTTCTTCTGCAAAATATGTAAAAAAGTAAGCCATGTTCAACTGAAAGTTTTGTTGAGTTTATACATTTAAGTTATGAGGAAGAACATAACAACGCCAATAAATGAAACTTATTAACCTAATTTTTTTTACTGTGCAATTAATTGATTTATTGTTTATCGCGACAAGCCTAGGGACACAATGTTGTGAGAATAAGTTTTGTTAAAGTAAAACTAGGTTAGACATGCTTATTGTTTTCTTCACCTGTTCAGATTACAAATGTCTGATTTGAGCCATAATAGGAATGACACGTGCTTTAGAAGGTGTCATGGCTAAAGTTATTTTATTTGGAAGAAAAGGGGTTGTAGTATATAGTCAGCCGCTCCAGGATTTCGCGGGCATTTTTTGTGATTGTTGCGGGCTAAAATGCCTGATTTCGCGGGGCATTTTCCTAAAAGTTGCATTTTTTTTTACTAAAATCAATAAAAAAATCATAACTTTTAATATATAAATCAAAAATACTAGTGTTGTAAGATAATTACCAACAAACATTGACATTATCAAAAGGTGCTTTATTTGAGAACTTTGATAGCTTATAAACTGACATTCATGACCATTTCTGGATTGTCCCTTGTCTGCAGCTCTCCTTACATGTTTTGCAGACACAAAGTGTTTGTCGATGCGTTTATGTTCCATGATTACACTGCAGGACGTGCAAAACTGCTTCCCCCCACTCTCCTGCAGCTGGGGCAGGAAACTGGTTTGGGGCCGCAGTGAAGTTAGTTTTAAGTTGGATATTGGATATTCGCTAATAGTTGCAATCGCAACGTCGCAAAATCCTGGAGGGTCTGTATAGTGCTGCACACTAATAAATGAATGAGTTGTGATCTGTGGTGATGGCAGGAACGTGCACAGATAGACACTAGGTGGTGCTAGAGCACCTGCCCTTTTCCATCTAAACTAAAAAAAGTGCCTTAATGATGATTTATTTATTTTAACAGTGTAGCTTTAGTGTGTGGCCCAAAGTAGCATTTCTGGATTTAAAAACTTTTATTACTAGTGCCGCTCACTTTTATACTTTTGCACGAGAAACTGGCAGTGAGATTTAGAAAAGTATATAATAAGTGCAATCAAAAATCTTACCCTGGGTGCAAAATTGCAGGACTGTTGTGAAGAAAGTGTCATCCAGCATCTTTAATCCTTTATTATCATGCAGAACATTGATTTATCTCATTTATGTTTCATTATACTGTGTTCTGTTGTTACCAATTTTATCGTGAAACCAACCTGTAGAGTGTTCAACATTATTAAACACATTTGTCAGACAGAATATGGCTATTAATTTTAAATAGGTATACATACGTGATGCTTAAGCTGTGCCCGTAATAAATCTCACACTGCTACGACAGTGAGCGGTTTTATGCGCCACACAAAGTGCCCTTTTTTTCTACTTGAGCACCTGCCCCCCAAAATGTCTGTGCACAACACTGGATGGCAGAGTGACATGTATGATGATGAAGCCAAAAGTGTTGCTGTTGTTGTGTGGCTAAAATGCCCTCGAGACCATGATTAATAAATAGAGTTCATAATAGAGTCCGTCAAGTGTCCATCTTCATCTAGTAGAAGAAATAAACCAACATAACACTTTACTTCTAGTTTTAAAGAAAATATTTTGAGCTAAAATACACCTGAAGTTTCTTGCAGCTTATCTGTACTCTGCATTCTTAGGAGATTTGAGCACAAAAGTCTCAGAGCAGTTAAGCAGACGCTCTCTGAAAGAAGAAAGAAATGCATATGTTGCACAGAGGAAAATGCGATTTTTGTGTGATTTTGTATTTTGCATGTTGAATAGTGGAACAATGTGATTTTCGCATATTTTTTATTTTTGTATTTTGTTGGAAGGGGAGTGCAGCAATTGGCTGCCCATACAGGTGTCAGCAGAGACTAATTAGTGCCAGATAAAAGAAGCCAAGGAAGAAGGAGGGAGGAACTTCTTTTACTTTTTTCGACTCCTAAAAATGGACGTACGCACTCGGGGACAAGGACTGCGTGAAACCCACACGCCAGGCGGGGAGTCACGAAAGGGGGACAGACAGCTCAGCGCAGAAGATATAGGCAGAGGTTCCTCTCTGCCCGGGCTTGTGAGTAGCGTCCCTCCTCTGTCTAAGACAATCAGGGACTACCGCTGGGAAGCACGCCAAGAACTGTTGGGCATCTGTTCTGGTGTTTCCTTTCCTTTTATTTTCTTTCTCTAGTTCTTCGGGCTGGAGAGGGTGTGGCCCGCTCGTGGAGTAGAGCAGTTCCAGAGCGTCATAGGATTAGCTGTGCGCATGCGGGAGAAGTACGCTGTGAACCGATTAGTGTAATCCGGGGAAAACATATGGGTATCTGTATATGAGGGTATTTATGTGTCAGAACTATTTGTGTCTTCTAACTGTGAAGTTGAAGTTGCAGAGAGAAATCCTATAGGAGTTTTGTAATTGTAGTTCTTTCACAAATACAAAACAGCAGTTAAACCTCTTCAAATTCGTAAGTACAAGTCAGGATGAAGGAGCCGCTGCAAACTCAGTATTAACAAACCGGGAGTAAAGAGTAGACCCCGCATGGGCTGTAGGGTAGCAGGAAATACGGCCGCCATCTTAAACCGGTCGTCCTTATTTGGTTAACCCAGAAGAACAGAAGATGCCTCAGCAAACCGCAGCTTATTTGTGTTCAGATCAACGGAATGTTGACGCCAGGGGTCCGGGAATAACTTTTCACAAGTAAAATGAACATATATTTTGTGAATAAATTATTACTGTACTATATTTATGTCCACCAGCTAAATGCTAGCAAATGTTAGTTATAATGTTCGGTGTAACACCAGCTGGGATTCCCCCAAAAAAGAGGCTAAGCCTGGTGGTAGGTGGCTGACCGCCGGCCAATCGTGATTTAGTAAAAAAAAAAAGAGTAAAGTTGACAGGAAAGTTGAAAATATGGCTATTTATTATGTGATATTGTAAGATATTTGTGTCAAGTATTTACACAACTACAGTTTTACAAAAAGGCACTTTTGAAATACAATTAAAATTAAAGCTGCAAGCAGCGTTGGACGGCCCTCGCAGCTCAGCGCCGCTTCGGCCTATGGCGACCGCGGGAACTCTGGCGACCGCCCTCTACGCTGTGGCGTACTTCCCGCGGATTTCCCGTGCACTTCCCG
>NC_051437.1:2195406-2198259 GCF_001649575.2 Kryptolebias marmoratus | reverse complement strand
GTTTTGGAACAGGCTGACTTTCTTTTGAGTCTGCCTTGAAGTCTTTGCTGGTACATTCTCAAATCCAAATAGCCAAATTTCAGGTCCAATCTGTTGTTCCGAAACGAGCAGCTTCTCTAAGATTTTAACCTTTTCCATATTCTGAGTCCAGAAATTGCATTTAGTCCAGAGGCCATTGTCTTTGATGATGGAATATCAGCCAGTTTGGAGTAGTTTGCAATTTCGCTCCTGTTTACAGTCTGAGTGCTGGTCGATCTGTGAACCCATCCACGAATTTGTCAATAACCCAGGTAACTGCCTGGTCCTGTGGGATCTAAAGGCAGTTCTTACACCGAAATAAATGAGTGCCACTCTCTCTCTCCTCAGTGCCAGAACACGGGGGACTCTTTAATTGTCACATCTTATCGTCATCACAAAATCCACAAGAATCCTGTAATATCTTTGAAACTGGGCGTATTTAAACAGATGAAATGCACTGGTGTCTATTACATACTTTTGACCAGTTTGTGATTGGTCAGAAGTTTACATAACTCCTACGACACTTACAGGAAACCAGCCAGAACAACTGGCCAAGTCAGGTTCCAGGAAACGTCTTGTTATCACAACCCCCGTTCTGTGAAGTTCTGGCAAAAACAACCGGACACTCTTTTGACATTTGAACATAGCTTCTTCTTCCATATTTGGTGAGCTGCAGTCTGCAGCTGCCTCTACTGTAAGTTATAGAATATAATCCTCTTCCACAGTTCAAACAGCAGAAATCCTGTTATCAGAAACCCAAATATGTAAGGCACGGTAAGGTGGTGTCACCAATAAGAAAAGTTCTGTCGGGGTGTAAATCACCTTTATTGAAGCATGTTGTCTCTCACAGAAGACAACTGTTTATGTTGTTAAACAAAGTGAAAATGGCGGCGGCAACAGCAGGAGCATGCCGACCTGACAATGCCTCTTCTCATACGAAACCTGAAGTCTAAAACGCTACCTGCGGTATAGTGATTGTGGAAGATGAGTTTCTACATTTTATCTCTGCTAAGATAAAAACACTGCCGCACGATGACATTGTTTTGTTGGCCACAAACAATTTTTTTTATCTGACTGGATTGAAGAGTCCAAATGACTCTTGTATGAACTGTGCCCAACAAAGCAGCGTAACATCAAACATAAGGGCGCACAGAAAGACGTAAATAACATAAAGGATTATTTGCAGTTGTTAAACGATGCCTCGGCCCTGCTCGATAAAATGGAGCGTCTGGAAAGGGCTACATGGAAAAGATGCTAAACAGTAGCAGCAACCAGAAGAGGCCTCCTCCAATCAACAAGTCCTGTCTCTGGCTTGGAGTACTGTTTAGAGAACTTTTAGAACTTTTCAATGTTCAATCACTAACCAGCAAATCCTGTCTTATTCATGACCATATTCTGGAGAAAAATGTCGACCTTATGTGCCTTACTGAAACATGGCACCAACCGGATGTGTACAGTTCGCTGAATGAAGCTTGTCCCCCTGGATATAGCTATCTGCAGAGAGCTCGTAACAAAGGGCGAGGTGGTGGTCTGGCAGTAATCTACCGCAGTGATCTACAACTGTCTCGTCTGGTTCTTCAGGACTTCTCTTCGTTTGAATGCTTGGCCTTCAATCTCAAAGCCCCACTCCAGATGAATATAGTATTGCTTTATCGGCCTCCAAAACAACATGTATCATTTAATTCAGAGATACATGACCTCCTAACTTCTTTCTGTGCCCGTTCTGTGAAAAATATTATTCTTGGAGATTTCAATATACATTTTGATAATTTTTACTCCCCTCTGGTGGCAGATTTTAAGTCTCTTCTGGACTCACTTAATCTACTCAGCTTGTCGACGCCCCTACACACAATAGGGGGCATACTCTGGACCTGGTGATTACAGACAATGTAACTATCAATAACTTATCTGTTTATGACCTGGGCGTCTCGGACCACAGTATCATTTCTCTAGAAGTGCCTTCAACTTTGTCTGCTCTAAAATCTAAACGTCTTATTCAGTTCTGTGACTTGAAAAATATCTCCCCTGGGGCTTTGTCCTCTGCTTTTCACTCCTTGACAGCTGTCAATCATTCATCTGTAACTGACTCTGTGGATTACTACAATCAATCTCTCCAGGAGCTTCTGGAGCTCCATGCTCCATTGAAGTCGAGGCTGGTGTCATTCTGCCGCTCAGCTCCTTGGTACACCGATGAGCTGTGGAACATGAAAGCTGTTGGACGCGCTATCGAGAGACGTGTAAAAAAATCAGGTCTCTCTGTACACAAGCAGGCATATAAGGATCATCAGAAAGCTTATGCCTTTTCTCTTAAGGAAGCACGATCTAAGTATTATTCCAACATCATCAATAGCTGTCCGGGAAATTCCAAACAGCTTTTCTCGACAATACACCATCTCCTTCATCCCAATCAACAAACTGAGGTTGAGGATTCGACTCAAAAATGCGACTTGTTTCTTTCATTTTTCAAAAATAAAGTTGACTCTATCAGATCTCAGCTCCACAGCCTTCCTGATCTTCAGCTGTCATCTACCCTTGTACACCATGAGTCCCTGAGCTGCTTTGATGAAGTTGCTAAGAGTGAAGTGGAGAACATTCTCAAGAAAATGAAGCCTTCATCTTGTGCCCTGGATCCCTTCCCCTCATCACTTATAAAATCTAATCATGCTGCAATAAGTCCATTAATCACACAAATAATAAACAAATCACTGAAATCTGGTTATGTTCCACTGCCTCTTAAAACAGCTGTCATTAACCCTCTTCTAAAGAAATCTTCCCTGGATCCAGATATTCTCTCCAATTATCGCCCAATTTCACATCTTCCTTTTTTGTCAAAAG
>NC_051437.1:2191874-2194501 GCF_001649575.2 Kryptolebias marmoratus | reverse complement strand
CTCCTGCATGATCTTCACTGGCTTCCTATCAACTGCAGGATTCAGTACAAAATCGCGCTCATCACCCATCAGTGTTTAAATGGGACCTCACCAGATTATTTGAAGGACCTTCTCATTCCTCATTCATCCACCAGATCTCTACGATCACAAGACTGTAACTTCCTTCACCTTCCTCGCTCCAGATTGAGGTCCATGGGAGATCGGGCTTTCGCTGTCGCTGCCCCCCGGCTCTGGAACTCTCTCCCAGATTATTTGAGAGCTCCCCAACCATTGATTGATTTTAAAAGAGGCTTGAAGACTTTTTTATTTAAGCAAGCCTATTCTGCTTCTACATGTTTTTTATGATGTTGTTTTTATCTCTGATTTTTTATCTTTGATTTTAATTTGCACTGTGTAGCACTTTGAGATTTTTGTTAATGAAAAGTGCGGTATAAATTGGATTTATTATTATTATTATTATTATTAGAGGGAAGGGAAGCCTAAGCCCCAGAAACCCTTGAAGGGAGCTGTGTCACTGGGACATGGACTACAAAATCGTGTAAAGCGGGAGCAGTGCAAAGGAGGAATAATTGGCACTGGCATAGCGAGTAACATCTCAGTTGTTAAAACCAAGCTGGTAAGAGTCTTTGCTATGAAATTCTGTCCTGACTTTGATGCTGACACTCTACGTGCCTATCTGACTGAGAAACTGGGCCAATCGGTGACATGCAGGAAGATAGACTCGATGCATAACCGATTTAGCTCGTTTCATATAACTGCAGAGTGCTCTGAAGTTGCAGAAATGTATGATCTGAAACTCTGGCCGTCGGGTGTGTATGTGCGTTGCTATTTTGAAGCGCGCAGACCAAAAATTAACAGTATCCAATTGGCTCAAACATCAGAGACTGGTATACTGCAGGAACATTCTGAGAACGTATCTGCATCTGTAGCACTGCAGATGATCAACGGTCACGCAGATCATGATGAATAAATGACTGGCATCAATATTGTGTCATATAATGAGCGAGGTTTGCGTGTTGGACACAGTGAAACAGACAGAGCGCGCCGCATCGTGGTGGACAAATTACTAGAGACATGCGATGTACTATGTGTACAGGAGACATTCTTAGCTAAACAGGACCTGGAGAAGCTGAATTGCATACATAAAGACTTCTATGGCGCTGGTGAATCCACTACCGATCTCAGCACTAGAATAATTCAGGAAAGGATAGCCGGTGGTGTTGCAATATTATGGCACAAAAAACACAGTCGATGGTTGATGTGATTAGACTGGATGTGGATTGGGCCATAGGGATTAAGTTCACCTGTGGAGAGAAGAACTTTATTGTTCTGAATATATACATACCTTATGAATGTCCTCAAAACGAAGATGAATTTCTTAACAGACTGTCTTTTATGCAAGATAACGCATCTACTTGCTTTTTTATTGTGGGAGATTCAAATGCAGATGCCACAGATAAT
Source organism: Kryptolebias marmoratus (assembly GCF_001649575.2). Lineage (NCBI taxonomy): Eukaryota > Metazoa > Chordata > Actinopteri > Cyprinodontiformes > Rivulidae > Kryptolebias > Kryptolebias marmoratus. The sequence continues at coordinate 2,193,040 of NC_051437.1, read as the reverse complement.
CATTCTATTTTTGCTAAACATTTAATGCAGTTCTGTCACAACAATGGCTTAATTCTTTCTAGTAAGGTTCTTTTGCCAAGCAGCAGTTACACCTATATTAGCAATGCATGGCATACAACGTCTTGGTTAGATCATTGTATCTGTACAGTGGATGCTCACGACTCCATCCAGGGCATTTGTGTCAACTATGAATTTGACACCAGTGATCACATACCATTCTCCTTGTGTGTAAACATGAACTGCATACCTGCCGTTTTGCCTGCAGACTATTAACACTAGTATAGGAAAAATAGCATGGAATAACCTGACTGAAAAAGATTTATCAGAATATTGTGATCGTACGAATACCATGTTCAGCAATGTATACTTACCAAAGGGAGCAATCTCATGCCGCGATATAAACTGTAAGGACACACAACACGGTATTGAGCTATGTACTTTGTATAAGAATGTTGTCAAGTACCTCCTTACCTCAAGCAAGCAATTGTATAAAACCAGCTCACATAGTACCAAGCCAGGCTGGAACGACTACGTAAGAGAGCTTCATGCAGAGGCCAGAAGGGCTCTTAAAGCATGGGCTGATTTAGGTAAACAGAGACATGGCCCCTTGTTTGAGTACAAAAAATGCTAATTTTAAATATGTTTTAAGATTCATAAGTAGAAATGAAAATACTATGAGGTCTGACTCTCTTGCTAGGAAGTTAAGAAATAATAATGTCAAACTTTCCAAACTTTTGGAAAGAAATTAAAAAAATAAATAACTGCAAAACGTCACTACCAACTACTATTGATGGTGTTAGTGATGTAAAAGAAATCACTCAGTTATGGCAGGAGCACTATAGTGCACTGTTTAACTGTGTTAAAAGTGACACTTTTGTCATGAGAGGCATACACAGTTACGAAAATGTGAATGTATCCCCACAAGAAATACATAATGCAATTATGACACTGAAAGACAACGAGGCCTGTGGGATGGATAACATTTCCACTGAGCATCTGAAAAATGCAAGTAAGAAACTTTGTCCATTACTTTCTATGTGTTTTACTGGCTTTCTAGAACATGGTCTGTTACCTAACTCAATGCTATCTGTCATACTGGTATCCACCATTAAGGACAAAGCGAGTAAGATTAGCTCTTTGGAAAATTACCGACCCATAGCTTTAGC
>NC_051437.1:2179854-2191774 GCF_001649575.2 Kryptolebias marmoratus | reverse complement strand
AAAACAAACAAACAAAAAAAAGAAACAGCTTGAACACACAGGTAAGGAAAATTACAGTGATATGTTTCTGGGATGTCAAGAAGAGACCCTAACCCGAGCCCCGGCCCAAAAAGCCCTAACCCCTCAGACCATTTGGTGACCCTAACACTAGCCCCGGGCCTAAAAGCCCTAACCCATCNTTGTCTGTAATTTTGTTCTTGTGTTGTAAAGCACTTTGAGTTGCCTTGTGCTGAAAAGTGCTATATAAATAAATGTACCTACCTACCTACCTAAAAACTCGTCACTAATGAACGGGGCACGTTTGATAACGTTACTTTAGTTGCAGGAAGTGTTAGTGGTGAAACCTGTAGAAACAAGCCGTCAATAGAAATGCCAGACTCCACCAACTGTCGGGCTTGCTCTACCTTCTCTACAAACAAAACGACAGCTCCGTTCATTCAAGCAGCAGATTTGATGGTCCCGGGCCCGATCACATCCCCTACCGCCAAACAAACCTCCTCCACGCTGCATGGAGAACCAGCACCCTTGATGCCATTCCTCCGTGTCAGCGCGGAGAAAGCCCCAGCACCAACCACCATAGCGTCCTCAGGCGCCGGCCAGCCAGGCGCATCTGACGGCCACACCCGAACCCCCCCAAAAAAGCCCTAAAAAAACGTGACAAACTAACACAAAATTATAAACGAACAAATAACATAAACACCCAGTGAAAAACAGTAGGAAAAAAACTAAAGATAGAAAATATACAAACACTCGCTCATTCTCTCTTCTTCCACTCTTCTGCAATTAAATAATTTAAAATCTGGGATTTAAAACTAGTGTTCTTACTGTAATGCACACCGTTGATAAAAACAGAATGGGTAAAAACTACGCCAAAAATGCTAAAAATCCTCATTAAAAAATTTTAAAAAACATTCAGACGTGCACAATCCATAAAAACATGAAAAACACTCTCAAACAAATTACAAACAGGACACTCATTTAAAACCCCAGGACTGATGACCAATAAAAACGAGTTTGTGGCAATGGCTCCGTGTAATATCCGCCATTGCAGGTCACCAGTCCGTTTTTTTATAGGCGGTTTATATAATGTCCTCCATTGGGGCCTTTGCCCCTCAAACTTTCCATTCCACACACTTGTGGCTCTGTCTCTCAGTGTTAGTCTGTTGATGACTCTCACGCACTCTCTGTACAGCGTCTTCGGTGCGGCACTGTACAGTTCCATCCCTGTGGCCCTCTTCTCCAGCAAAGGACCACCATCTTCTTTAAAATCCGGTTCTACCGACACCCCCGGATAAGGGTCCCCCGGATCAGGAGAGCACTCCCCGTTTGCGTGGCGCTGCAGAAGTTCTCTCTCTGCAGCGCCCAGTCTCTCCTTCACTCCGTCCAGATACCTCCGGACCAGTCTGGCGGACCGGACCCCAAGCATCTCGCCGACTCTCTGGACGTCGGAGAGGTCCGGCCCTGCCACCTGCACCAGCCGCCTCAGGGTCACCGTCCCGGTTCTGGTCAGGGCATCGCCCACTCCCGGGACGCTGCTGCCTTCGACGGCCATCCTGGCTCCGGACACCACCGGCTCTTCTAAAAGCCAATGCAGAGAGTTAAGCGTTTTTGCTCTTTCCCATTTAAAAAGAGCGCAGGAGTTAAAAACACCCTGATAAAACTGTGGCAAACCCTTAATCTTTAAAACACTAAAATCAGTTAAAAACAGAGTAGCATCCAGCCCCAGGGAATTTACACGCCTCAAAATACAGCTGGCCACGTCTCTCCATACTGGAGATTCTGTTAAATATTTTTGCACAAACTGTATCCTCACCGTTGCTGTTCTACTGGCCAGGTGGACAAGGCTCTGTCCCCCCTCCTCCCTTGGTAAAAACAGCACCGACTGTGGCACCCAGTGTCGCCTGCTCCAGAAAAACTCCACCATCTCTGACTGTATTTTTGTTAGCAAGCCAGATGGTGGATCGAGTACGGAGATTTTATGCCACAGTTGCGATGCTACTAGGTTATTTAAAACCAACACTCGCCCCCTGTATGACATCTGGGAGTGAAGCCATTTCCATTTTGACATTTTGTTTTTTATTTTCTCTTCAATGTTTTCCCAGTTTTTCTTTACAATACTGTCACTGCCTAAAAACACACTGAGATATTTAAAACCGTCCTTCCTCCATGTCAGTCCCCGAGGGAGAACCGGGAACCCTGCCGGCCACGCGCCAACGGCCAGGGCTTCGCTTTTCCCCCAGTTCACCCTCGCAGCACTCAGGACAGAAAATTTTTCAGTGATTTTGGTTAAAATGCTGACATCCCGTTGATCTTTGATAAAAACAACAACATCGTCAGCGTAGGCAGATAAAACCATATTGCTACTAAAACCAGGTAAAACCAGACCGCGAATACTCGAGCGTAATTTCTGGAGGAGGGGTTCCAGGGAGAGTGCGTAGAGCATCCCCGAAAGCGCGCAGCCCTGTCGGACGCCTCTACCCACCCTAAAAGGAGCACACAGACCACCGTTGATCTTCAGCAGACTCTCAGCGCCACTGTACAACACCTGCATCTTGGCGATGAGACCCTCGCTGAACCCAAACCCCCTCATTGTTTTCCAGAGGAAGTCGTGTTCAACGCGGTCAAACGCCTTTTCTTGATCTAACGAAATCAAGCCGGTTTGTAGACCCAATGAACCAGAGACCTCCAAAACATCCCTAATCAGGTAGATATTATCTACCATGGACCTGCCGGGGACGCAGTAGGTCTGATCCCGGTGGATGACCTGCTCCATAGCTTTCCCCAGCCTGGCGGCCAGGGCCTTGGAGAGGATCTTGTAGTCGGTGCAGAGGAGGGACACGGGGCGCCAGTTCTTGATGTCCTGTAGGTTCCCTTTTTTAGGGAGCAGGGCGATGACCGCCCTGCGGCAGGACAAGGGGAGCGAACCGGTATCCAGGCTCTCGTTAAATACGTCCAGCAGGTCTTTGCCTAGAATGTCCCAGTAGGCCTTGAAAAACTCCACTGTGAGCCCATCAATGCCCGGGGACTTCTGGCCCTGCATGCCGAGGAGGGCCGTGTGGAGCTCCTGAAGCCCCAGCGGGCGCTCCAGCTCGCTGTTGGTCTCTTCAGAGACCTGGGGTAGTTCGTGGCAGAACTCCCCGAACAGCTCCTCGTTCTCCTTTTGTTCACTGTTGTACAGTGAACGATAAAACTCCACAGCCCTCCTCCTGATCTGACCCGGTTCGCTCAGTTGTTGCCCCGCGTCCGACAGCAGAGAGTGGATCTGCTTCCTCTGCCCGTGCTTCCTCTCCAAGCTGAAAAAGAAGCTAGAGGGAGCATCCATCTCCGTGATGTTCTGGACCCGGGACCTGACCAACGCGCCTTGGACTTTGCTTTCCAGCAGGTTTGCTAATGTTAGCCTTTTCGATTTGAGAGCTTCAATGTGCTCTCGATTTCCTGTGGATTCACTAAGTCGTTCTAACTCCACTATGTTCATCTCCAGATCTCTAATAGATCCGGCGATGTCACGGGTGACGTTGAGAGTGTGCTGCTGACTCAGCAGTTTTATCTGAACTTTCCCATGGTCCCACCACTGTTTCAGACAAGTAAAATCACCTTTTTCCTGTCTAAAACCAGTCCAAAAAAACCTTAAAATCTCTCTAAAACCCTGATTGTGAATTAATGCTGAATTAAAATGCCAGTACGCGCTTCTAGGTAAAATGTTTCTGATAAAAACACTACCTAAAAGCAACGAATGATCTGTAAAAGCCACTGGCAATATCTGGCATGCTTTAAACACATTAAAATGATGTTTAAAACAATAAAACCGATCCAGTCGGGCTAAAGAGATGCGATTTTCTAAAATGTGGGACCACGTGTACTGTCTGGAGCCTGCATGCATCCTTCTCCATACATCCACCAGGCCATGAGCCGAGACCAGCTGCCGCAGAACGTGTTGGGCCGCTGGATGCGGCTCTGCATGGTTACGGTCTAAAAGCTTGTTTTCCGTACAATTAAAATCCCCTCCTATAAAAACATAGTCCTCAGACCCACAATCGCCCAACCTCTCCCCAACTTTCTCTAAAAAACGCTTCTTCTCTGCATTGGTAGTAGGAGCATAAATATTTATAAAAACTATACTAAAAGAGTCGAACTTTGCCTTCACTAAAAGGCACCTCCCCTGGATGACGTGTTCGACTTTCATCGAGTTTGGGGTGAAAGCTCTAGAAAATAAAAAGCCCACCCCTGCACTCTTGGAGGTGCCGTGACTTAAAATCACCTCCCCCCTCCACTCTCTGGCCCAGTCTGTCTCTGTTAATTGGTCGCTATGTGTTTCTTGTAAATAAATAACATCTATTTTCTTCCGGTTCAGTGTCTGATATATTAATGCCCGTTTTTCAGCCTCCCTTGCCCCGTTAAGATTCAATGTTGCTATTTTAAAAGAATCCATAATGGGTAAAAGGCTAAAAACGTAAAACCAAAACACTATGAAAAATACTACTAATAATAAAAAGTTACTGTGCATCATGTCAAATCAAAGCTGCTTTCTAACTTTCGTCATAATCTTTTTTAATCTGTAGACCTCAGCATCAGTAAGACCGGATTCTTCCTTGTTGCTCACATAATATTTTGCTGAAAAATAAAAGACCCTTAGGCTAGGAAAATGGCTCTCTATTTTTACTCCTCTAAAACCTTTTGTTTGATCTAAAAAAATTTTAAAAGATTCTGCGGGATATCTCGGCTCTCTAAAATTCGATTTTGTGACTGATATCTCGCTGGCGTCAGATAGCCAGCTCTCGTTATCACTGCTGTCCGTTACCCCCCTCCTTTCTGTAGCCATTTTGCTCACTTGTTTGCTAGCTCTTTCTGCAGTCGTTACATTTTTTCTCTTGCTTCTCCTCTTTTGCGGGGTCGAAGCCTCCGTTTCCATTACCTCGTCTGTCTCACTCTTGTCTCCCTCCACCCTAACCGTCATAGCCTCCACCACCCTGTCCTGTCCCTCTGTCTGTCTGTCTACCTGCACCTCTCCCTTTTCTCCCTGACCTCCACACCCAGTGTGTTCCTCATCACCTCTTTCCCTCTCCTGCTCTCCCTGCACCCTGTCTCCCTCCACCCCTCTACCTTCACCTTTATCACCTTTTACCCCATCACCATTCACACCGTCACCACCATCATTCACACTATCACTAATCAACACCGTAGCTCCATCCTTACTCAAATATTCACTCGTGTCCACTCTTTCTACCGTCGATACCTCACCGGTATCTGCCTCCTTCTCCTCCGCAGCAGCAGTAGCGGGGTCCTCCACTACCACCGTAGCCTCCGCCACAGCGGCAACGGGCCCGCCCGCAGCCGCCGCGGGTTCCTCCGCCGCGGCTCCAGGTTCCTCCACGCCGCCAGCCTCACCAGTTGTGCTCCCCGCCTGCCCGGCAGCAGCAGCTGGCTGCTGCTTCGCCGAGCCCGGCGGGGCCGGTCCGGCCCTGTCGGGGCACATTTTAACAATGTGCCCCTCCCGACCACAACGGAAGCACTTCGTGTTTGACGATGTTGTGAACAACATGTAGTCGAACTCATCAATCTTAACATTAAAGCGAAGGTTCAACTCCTCGTCACGCTTGTTCAGTATCATGAACAGTTGTCTCCTGTGAGAGACAACATGTTTTAGCAGCGGTGACTTGCACCCTAAAAGCACTTTTTTTATTGATGACACCACCTTACCGTGCCTCGATAGTTCCCCTATCAAAAATGCATCACTAATAAACGGTGGAACATTTGACAGGGTCACCCGAGTGGCCGGCATCGTGAGTGGCAACACCTGGAAGAAGGTCCCGTTAAGAGAGATCCCTTCCTCCACCAGACGCTGAGCCTGCTCCATCTTATCCACAAACAGTACCACCGCACCATTCATTCGGGCCGCCGATCTTATGGCCCCGTGCCTGATTACCTGCCCCACCGCCAAACAAACTTCCTCCACGCTGCACGGAGAACCGGCGCCCACCTTGATGCCGTTCCTCCGTGTCAACGTGGAGAAACTCCCACCACCACTCACCACCACCATGGCGTCGTCAGACGCCGGGCCAGCCAGGCACGCCTGACGGCCGCCCCCAAAACCAAACAAACAAACCCTAAAAATGTGTCAAACTAACTCAAAAACACAACTAGACAATTAACATAAACACCAAGTGAAAAAACAGTAGGAAAAAATCAAAGATAGAAAAGATACGCAATCACACGCTCTCTCGCTCTTCTTCCGCTCTCCACTCAACCTCCTCTCAGAAGAAGAAGAAAAAGAGGAGACACAAGGAGCAGAAGTGTTGTTTATTTTTAAAGTCTAACACCTTTAGTGGAACACTAAAGGTTTTAGATTTGATTTGATTTTAGATTTGATTTGTCACTTTTGGACCTGCTTTAATAATAATAATAATAATAATAATAATAATAATAATAATAATTGCTTATGTTCTGTAAAAATATTTGTTCCTAGAAAAAAATATTCCCAGTCACATGTGTCTGGTAACAGCACACACTTATTTAAGACAAGACAAGACCAGAACACCAAGAGTTGAAGCCTGTCTGATCTGGAGGGGCAACTGGTTCCACAGTTTAGGAGCTACAACTGAAAAGGCCCGATCACCTCTCTTGACCAACATGGACCTCAGGACAACTAAACAAATGATTATTAGATCTGAGGGATCTAGAGGGCACATAAGGCTGTGGGAGGTCAAACAGGTAAACAGGAGCCTGCCCATTCAGGGCCTTACAGGTAACAATAAAACTTTAAAATTGATTCTAAAACAAACAAGGTGCCAATAAAGGGAAGCAAGAACTGGGGAGATATGTTCATGATTTTTGTTCATGTTAGAAGATGAGCTGTAGTGTTCTGAACCAACTGCAGTTGTGAGAGGCTGGCCTGGCTAAACTCAACATACAAGGAGTTCCAACAATCCAGTTGAGAGCCAATGAATGCATGAATCACCCATTTGAAATCATTACAAATAAGAATGGTTGCTGGGGGGTGCTGGCGCCAAGGTGGTGCTGTCTCTGTGTGGTCATTGGGTGCTTCGCTGGGGTGGCAGTGGCTCTAGTGTGGAGGTGTTGGCAGTGGGGTCGGGGTTTTGTGGCTGCTGGCATCAAGGTGGGGTTGGGCCGTGGGTCGCTATGCTCTCGTACTTGGTCTGCTGCCACTCCTGGCTGGTGCAGGTGGGTCTGGTGCTAGGTACCTGGACAGTTTGAGGCCTGCTCTGGCTCCTGGGGTGTGTGTCTGTCTTTGTGCCGGCTGGCGAGGTCTCCCCTGCATCCCTGGCCCAGAGGGCGGGTCTGGGACCTGTGGGGCCGGGGTGTGTGGGCAGGGGTGTTGGGGTTTGGGCTACCCATGAGGGCTGGGTTACTTCCGGGTTGACAGAGGGAGTCTGGAGGCTAGGGGCGCCTAGGGGGCCTGTTTGGTGCCTGGGTTCCTGGCTGGGCCGGTGAGCCTATAGTCCCAGGGGCATTCGTGCCCGCACCTTGGTGCCCATCCCCTTCCCCCCAGCAGATGCAACACAACTGATCAATAGGGTCTTGATGTGTGGGGCGGAGACCCCTGCATGTTTGGTCCCACCCTGCACCTCTATTTTAATGCATTAGAGACACTTAGGGATTTGGGGTTGGGGAAGGTCCTGCTGTCTGCAATCAGTGGGGCCCCGCTGACCCCATTTTAATGCACCTTATACTTACACCGCTGCACCGATCGCAACATTTCACACTACCACAGACACGCCTGCAACACCATGGGGGAGGGCATGGGCTGGGCTTGGAGGGCTTTTTGCTCCTGTCCTGGTGCCTGTACTGATTCAGCGAGGGCTGGGGTTTTGGGGGCAGCTGGGCGTCTCTGACAGCGTCATTGCGGGGCTGCCTGCGGGTTGCTGCCCCCTTGGTGTGGGGCTGTTTGTGTGGGTGGCTGGACCACGCCCCGGAGTGGTGGGCTCCTGCTGGGTGGTCTATGGCTCCTGGGGTTTGGGGTTGTGCTAAGCTCCGATGGGCGTCCGCTTGTGTTGTCGTGTTCAAGAAACCAGTCTGAGATGATTTGCGCTTTATGACATGGTGCGTTATTCTGCTGGAAGTAGCCATCATAAGATGGGTACACTGTGGTCATAACGGGATGGACATGGTCAGCAACAATACTCAGGTAGGCTGTGGCATTGACACAATGCTCAATTGGTACTCTGGTGCCAGACGGGCTGGTCTCTGGGGTGTAGGAAGCAATTACCTGATCCCTAACCTCATTTGGACACCAATCCTCATTTTATGGAAAGTTATGGAGAAGAGCTGGGTATTTAAAGGGGGGCCTTTTGTTCTGTGGTCAGACTCTCTCTGCTGATTCCCCTCAGCTCAGTGATTCTCAGCTATATAGCTTAAATAAATTATCCTAAGACAAAACTCCTTTTTGTTCTCTTTTTAAAGAAAATTCCACAACATGATCTAAAGTGATTTTCACAAACAACTGTACCTAGGGTTTACAGAGAATGGTCCGAAAAAGAGAAAATATCCAGTGAGCGGCAGTTCTGTGGGTGCAAATGCCTTGTTGATGCCAGAGGTCAGAGGAGAATGGCTAATAGAACGGCAACAGTAACTCAAATAACCACTCATTACAACTGAGGTATGCAGAACAGGGCTACAGCAGCAGAAGACCACACCGGGTGCCACTCCTGTCAGCTAAGAACAGGAACCTGAGGCTACAATTTGCACAGGCTCACCAAAATCGGACAATAGAAGATTGGAAAATGTTGTCTGATAAGTCTCGATTTCTGCTGTGAAATTCAGATGGTAGGGTCAGAATTTGGTGTCAACAACATGAAAGCATGAATCGATCCTGCCTTGTATCAACAATTCAGGCTGGTGGTGGTGGTACAGGGGGGTGGGGGATATATTCCTGGCACACTTTGGGCCCATTAGTACCAAATGAGCATTGTGTCAACACCACAGCCTACCTGAGTATTGTTGCTGACCATGTTCATCCCTTTATGACCACAGTGTACCCATCTTCTGATGGCTACTTCCAGTAGAATAACTCGCCATGTCATAAAGCGTGAATCATCTCAGACTAGTTTCTTGAAGATAGCAATGAGTTCACTGTACTCAAATGGCCTCCACAGTCACCAGATCTCAATCCAATAGAGCACCTTTGGGATGTGGTGGAACGGGAGATTCTCATTATGGATGTACAGCCAACAAATCTGCAGTAACTGTGTGATGCTGTCATGTCGATATGGACCAGACTCTCTGAGGAATGTTTCCAGTACCTTGTTGAATCTATGCCACAGAGGATTAAGGCAGTTCTGAAGGCAAAAGGGGGGTCCAACCTGGTACTAGCAAGGTGTATCTAATAAAGTGGCCGGTGAGTGTAGGAGTTAGACAATGAAACTGAAACACCTGTCATTTTAGTGTGGGACGTTTCATGGCTAAAATGGACCAGCCTGGTGGCCAATCTTCATTAACTGCACATTGCACCAGTAAGAGCAGAGTGTGAAGGTTCAATTAGCAGGGTAAGAGCACAGTTTTGCTTAAAATATTGATATGCACACAACATTATGGGTGACGTACCAGAGTTCAAAAGAGGACAAATTGTTGGTGCACGTCTTGCTGGCACATCTGTGACCAAGACAGCAAGTCTTTGTGATGTATCAAGAGCCCCGGTATCCAGGGTAATGTCAGCAAACCACCAAGAAGGACGAACCACATCCAACAGGATTACCTGTGGACGCAAGAGGAAGCTGTCTGAAAGGGATGTTCATTGTCTAAACCCTGTATCTATCTATCTATCTATCTATCTATCTATCTATCTATCTATCTATCTATCTATCTATCTATCTATCTATCTATCTATCTATCTATCTATGCTCAAAGGATCCCTAGGCAAGACCCTTTGAGCCAACCTCATACCATGTGAGAGATTGATATGCATGACATGCCGGCTCAGACGTCGCCCGGCCAAACAAGGTCTGCGTCAGAGCACCTTGATGAAAAATGTGCTACTGGAACAAGACGGAGGAAACATGGACCTGTTAGAATGCTAATACTCAAGTAACCCTAGTCAGAGAGGCTACATGCAAAGAATGCAGAAGGAATGGTTGCTTCAATATCCCCAGTCAACACTAACTGCCAAACAACTAGTAGCTCAGTGTTCCAACATCCACAAACGGCAACTGCTATCACAACTTGAGATTGACAAGGTGCAACACAAACGCTACAGCAAGGGGGAAGAGCCAGGACACCAGGTTTGAGGGGAGTTGACTCCAACTCCCCGTCCAGAGGTTGGGTATGCAGCCCCAATACTGGGGTGAGGTTCATGGTAGGTGAGGCACTGACTCCTTTAGAGTCAGATTTACAAATATATAAACCCAAAAGGGTAGCTTATTCAATTTGCTACTGGTTGTTTCGTATCTCTTCAGCGTTCTTCACACACACTCTCTCTCTCACATGTAAGATACATATTAAAGGTACGTAAAGATACAAAAAGTTACAATTTGTCATGACTTGAGGAGACGGAGGCAAACCCGGAACGCAGAATCATCCTTTAAAGAAAAAAATTATTTATTAAATAAAAGGAAAACAAAACGAAAGGCTCAGGTGGAAGCAAAACAACTAACAAGGACCCAAAAAACTAAGGACAAGGCAAGGCAAGGTAACAACATCAATGATCCAGCAGGGAAGTGGAGGAACTGACCAGGTGTTAAGACACAGAGGGCAATTAGGTAAATGGGCACAGGTGGAGACAATCCTGGTATGACAGGTGGAGGTGGGCGTGGCAGGAGACAGATTGAGTAGCAACTGGGGAGGAGTGGAATGACAACGAGACCCACAGAAAACTGAAACACAAAACAAAGCCCAAAAGGAAACCTGAAAACAAACTGAAAATCCCAAAGTACAGACATATATTACACAATTAACATTTTGGCAGTCCAACGGAGCAAAACACAAAAATGAACGGCTCGCAGCAATGCACGTGACTCTCACTCGCCTCTGTGTAAAAGGACAGCAGCAACAAGCTCCCGTTGGCTCACATGCGCCCCCTTCAGTGCAGCAGAGTACTGCCTGCCTCACCCTTCGCCTTTTCACTGCGGTTTTATGTCCCCTCAGCAAAACTAAATATGTCACAAACAAACATTAAACGTAAATGGTTAAAGACATTAGCCAGACTGTAAAATCAGGGCATATAAATGTATATGCAAACATTATATTGGCAACATGCAGCGGTACGGCAACAGGCACGAGCCAATTGCATGTATTAACCCAGTTTGTGATGGATTGCGCAATCAGAGGTGAGGATCGGCTCGTTGCTGCTGCACCTCGCGTTTCCCCTTTGTATTTGAACAGGAAATATGCAATTTCAGCGATTTTGACTAAAAATGTTTGAAATTAGTCATACATAATGATCAGTGGACAAATATTAATATTCATTTTATGTTATCATTTTTTTTTTCTTGTCATGATGAGGCAGAGCCTCACCTGCCTCCCCTGACCGCACATCCCTGCCCCGTGTACCCTCCAGTATGGTGGTCCAGGTGTCACCAACACCCTCACACTCAGCTGGTTAAACCCATAACCACAGACTTCTCTCCACCTTCGGAGATTTTGAATTTATCCTGGATGTTTTTTGTTTTTGTACTTTGAAGTTAACTCAGTTTATTACCTCTTTTCATTTTGGGACTGTGTATAACTTACGGGTACTGGTCATAAAATTAGAATATCATGAAAAAGTAGATTGATTTCAGTAATTCCATTTAAAAAGTGAAACTTGTATGTTATATTCATACACTACATACAAACTCATATATTTCAAATGTTTATTTCGTTTAATTTTGATGATTACAAATGACAACAAATGAAAATCTCAAATTCATCATATCAGAAAATTAGAATCTTGTGAAAAGGTTCAAAATTGATGGCACCTGGTACCACACTC
>NC_051437.1:2155939-2178423 GCF_001649575.2 Kryptolebias marmoratus | reverse complement strand
ATCATCAAAATTAAACGAAATAAACATTTGAAATATGAGTTTGTATGTAATGTATGAATATAATATACAAGTTTCACTTTTTAAATGGAATTACTGAAATCAATCTACTTTTTCATGATATTCTAATTTTATGACCAGCACCTGTAAATGGCTTCATAACTCCAGCTCTTGCTAGATAGTGAGACTGCGCATGCGCTCTGCCGCCCGTGTCATCAGGGCGGTGATCTAGCTCCCTCTCTCTCTGTGTTTTGCAGGTCTCTCTACCACGCGCTCTCTGGGAAAAACCCGAGCGGGAGGAGAGCAGCAGAAGGGGGAGGAAGAGGACGAGGACTCCTTTCAATACAACGACGGAGGCAGGAAAACACACACACACAAAGACTGCTGGTGCGGGGCGGTGGAAAAGGAAACAAACCCACCCGGATGTGTCTCCGAAGGCGCAGCGGATACCACCCTCCGGACCTGATTCATGCCGAGATTGTGAGTAACTGCTGGGCTGGTTGGGACCTGGGGAGGGGACAGGAGGAGGGGGCTACTTTCACTCTTAACTCCCCCCGGCTGTGGGCTCTGTTCGGCAGCAAGCTTTTCCTTGCTTCGCGGTCGGTGTGATTCACTCCCTCTCCCTCCCTCCCTCCCTCCCTCCCTCCCCTGCTTCCTCACCCGCTCTGTCCTCTCCTGTCTCACCTTCTCGGTTCCTTGTCTGTTCGAGCAGAAAACAGTTCGTGTTATGGGTGGAAGAAGTGATCAAACTGTCTCCTTCCTTTCTGCTGGACACACTTGGTCAGTTAGTTTTTCTTTAGCCAGAAAACGAACAGGTGACTGAGACTAACTTTACTTTTCTTTCCTTCCTTTTGTGTCATATTTAGAAAGTCAGAAAAAAATCTTGATAGAAAATATTCAAAAGGCTTTTCATTTAGTACTCAGTTATAAAGAAGCCCATCCAATCATTACTTTCTGAAAGTTTAATTTCAAACATTCCAGAAAGTCGTTAGATATTTTGCTAACAGACAGACATGGTTGACTCCAGTTAGTAATGACAAAGTTTGAAACAAAGATATTTCATGATATGTTAGCACTTTAGGCATGTGTTGGGGATCAATCAAAGCTACTACTGCATCAATTTTTAGCTCAATATCTGTAAAATAAACAGAACTTTAGTCATTTTGGTGTTTGCTAAGGTCACTTAGTTGTGGTGGCCATCTTGAATCAAGTTGACTTCAAAAGTTACTGCTCAGATGACCGTGCAGTGACTACTTTTTAAGGGTTTCATTAAAAATGTGTTCAGTGATTCATGAGTTAGTTTGCTAACAGACAAACAGGGTTGGCTCAAAAAGTTATCTGTAAAGTTTAAACAAAAGATCTTGCTTGATGTGTTAGCACTGAGTTTTAGACATACTGCACAGTTTGAAAAGGGCTGGGGTGAATGTGTCTCCACCACCGTCCGCGTCCTTCCTGGCCAGCACCACCCTAGTCCTCTGAGAAGTTACCCGAGGCCCCAAGGGATACCTCATTGTGTGCCAGCAAGATAGGCTTCATGTTGAACTTGATCAGGTCAGGTCCTTGATGTCGCAGATGGGAAAGATTTCATCCATCAACTGCTTGGATTCCAACTCTGCAGTTGGCTCGAGAGCTTCGGACAGCAGGGTGTCCCTGGCTGGGGATGAATTTCCCAGTATTTTGACAGGAATCCCACTTATCTTTCCAGGGTCGACTTGTGAAGACTCCAGGTTGGCAAGTGCCACCTTAGTGTTCAACATGTCGAGACACATTGGGCAAGAGTCGTGAGTATCCATCTTTGAAAGAAAAAATTCTGAAGTGCTCAGACATGGATGTGAGCAGCAGCTGCCAGCTGTGATAGATGTTCTGACCACTTTCTTTCTTACCTTTGATCCCATTTTAGGACAATAGAAAAAGAGGTCCATTTTTGTCTAGCTAGTAAGCTAAACAGGCTAAATGTTAGCTGTGCGGACCCACGTTAGCTATGCTTAACGGTGGAGAGTGAATTTAGCCAGTTAGCAAGACGAACAGGCAGGATGGAGAACTGAGCAAAGCACAGTTCATAAGCTGTGCTGAACAGAGTAAGGAAATGCTGCAAACTTGATTTTAATGCATTGATATAAATAAGTAACAGAACACAAGTGAACATGTTGACAGTCAATCTGTTTTAAACCTTCGTATCAGGTTTTTCCTGCACTCAGGACAGATTTTAAACCAATTTATGATCATATTTAAGAACAAAGCTTAAATTTAAACTTAATGACAAGTATTGAGAATGTGTTTAAAATTTAGATTTTATTTACCTATTGTGTCAGCTAAACACTAAAGTCAACAGGCTGTTTTATGTATACAGGGTTTCCCTCAGAAAAGAGGCTAAACCCGGTAGTAGGTGGCCGTTCACCGATTGATCGCCGGCCAACCGTGATTTAGTTAAAAAAAGATTAAAGTTGACAGGAAAGTTAAAAATATGGCTATTTATTATGTGATATTGTAAGATATTTGTGTCAAATATTGACACTACTACAGTTTTATAAAAAGGCACTTTTGAAATACTTTTTTAAACAAAAAAATACAATTAAAATAAATACTAATTGTTTGCACCTAATTTGAATCCTAATTAAAGTCACATTTACAAATAAATTAAATGAACATGAATAAAAAAGTGCAAACAAAGCACCAACACACGTCTCACTTCCAGGCCAATGAATAACAACAGAGAACTCTGAAAAACAGACAGATGCTGTACTGTACTGTGCTTTTTGTGGCACAGGCTGCATGTTGGATCACTACATGGAACAAAACATCTAATGCTGAATTTAATAGCATAATTTTACTGTTAAACAAGGATAAAATGGGACATTATTATTAATATTTTCACTAAGTACAAAACATTCTTACCATATTCAGTCTTGTAAAGCCACCTGCTGAATTTCAGCTCAACTAACCATTTTTAGTTAAACCTGCTCATTCGATGTTTATTGCTGTGGCTCTGATGACCTGCTAACTCCAGGCAGCTGAAGGAGGCTCGGCCTCAGGGCTCATTAGTCCCGCAGGGCTCTGCGAACAACATGCGGACCTGAGCGCGCGGTGGGGGCGTTTATACTTGGAGCTTACATCGGAGCAGTATTCTCCAAATAGACATGGGGCAGTACGCTACGTAACCAGTGGAAATACAGTAAAAAGAGAGCAGATGGTTGAATGGAGCACGGTGCTAGAGGTCAGCGCTAAGTTATAAAAGGTGCACGACGTGGGACCTTCGCGCAGGGGTGGGGACAACGCGATTGTGTCACTGTTGGCGCGCGCATCCTCTCGCGGTGAGCTAGATAAAGGTAGTGGTTTTGGGGGTGCAGGTGGGAAAAAACATGTATAAAAAATGACGTATTTATAATAAGTAAGCGGAGCTTAGCCTGGCGGCAGGGTCACCAAAACCTGGCAACCCACCAGGCTTATGATACACTGGGGGAAACCCTGTGTGTATATATATATATATATATATATATATATATATATATATATATATATATATTTATTATAAAATAGAAAGGGGAGGGGGTGTTTTGTCTCTGGTATCTTTTTAAAAAGCATTTAGATTGCAGGAACGGAAGGATGGAAAAAATTGAGTGGTTTTGACTTTTTAACACAGTAGTATACCTTGAAACCGGTAATTGATCCATGATTACTCAAAGTAAGTGTTTGGGATCAGGCTCAGTTCCTGCCATACCAAATATATCCATATCTGTAAAATTAACTGAGTTAGAACCATTTTTTGTTGCCTTTTGATTTGATTAGTTGTGCCAGCCATCTTGAATCAGGGTGACTCTAAAAGTTAATTCCTTGTAGATGCACATCTCATGAAAATGTCATTAAAACATGTCCAGCAGTTCATGAGACACTTTGTTAACAAACACACACAAAGAGACACACAGGCTTGCTTGGCAATAGTAAAACCCAAACAGAGTTAGTACCTTGCTCTGCACATGCTCAGAAAAAAACAAAACAACTTAGATTCAGACACATTTACATTTCAGTTGTAATTGAAAGGCAGATAAAGCCTTGTGAATATTTTCAGGCTTCTTCCTGATTGTACCAAAAAAACGAGATTTGAAGCTTTGAATCTCAAAGATGCACCCTTCCAGTGACATCTTTTGGTCAGCTGCAGGTATAGCAGCCACAAACACAAATGATTCACGCATCTTGCTGATTCCAATTCCAAAGCAAAGACAACAAAGTTAGTTTTTAGCAGCTGTCTAAAATCAAAGTCATTGTTCACACACAGAACATTTAGAAATGCCAATTTTCTAATAAAATGTTTAAATGTGTTGTCCAGTTATTACATATAATTACTTGAAATGTTATTTTGATTATTATGACAGATTTGTGATGTGAAGTAAGATGACACGTATGTCATGTATCAGTAATTTGTAGGTATGACTGAAAGTTTGTAAATGCATACATGTATATGTGTGCTACTATTACATTCTATTAGGATATAACAAAATTATAGGTTGTAATTTCTATTGTAGTTATTTAACCAGGTATTTGATGATCACTATACAGTAAGGGCCAGCAGGATGGTCAGATGAGATGCTGCACAAAGATGCTGCTCTTACCAAAGAACAGCTCTTGTGAGCATGAGGCACTAAACCCATAAAATATATGTATATACATTTAAAAATGTTTAAACTATCAAGATAATATTAAATCAAATAAGGATATATTACAGAGTGTGATCGTAATGATTAGCAAGCTTTTATCAGAAATGACTTAAACATTATAACAATTTTATATCAAAACATTACTCTAAGAAAATGTGTTTCCCTGCACATTAAATTATTACTTTGCTGTCCACAACAAATACCAAACAATAAGAATTACAAAACACAACAAGATTGTTTTCTTCCATCACTGACGCAGAGCTCAGGTCTTTAGTAACGTTATGAAGCAGGGAGGGAGTGTCGATCATTTCTCCTCTCTCTAACAACTGAAGCTGTGTAAGACGTTTGGATAAGCCCCTTCATTTCCACTGTCTCATTGTGACAATGAAGCCTGAAACATCATTGGTCATGTGATCACAGTGATTTAAAACAAGCCCCTACACAGTGTTTCAAACCAGTCTGCTTCAAAAAGGGAGATGGGCTTCGGAGCCTCAGTGTCAAACAGGTATCTCTAACTAATATCTAAACTGACTGCTATGTCAACACAGTAGTAAGCAAGAAAGCTTGTATAACTGCAGTCTTAGACAGTAGGGTTCCCATTTGAGCATAAATAGTGTTAATAGGAATAGACAGAAATCTAGAACTAAATGTGGTATTATGTTCAGATAAGCCCAATCAGATCCAAATCTTTCTAACTTAATTACTGAGCTCTTTTCAGTCTGATATTACCAGACATTTTGGACACATTTGAGTGAAAGAAAAGCTTTTGAAGATGGTTTTCAGTGAAAGAAGTTGTTGAGTTTGCATTTCCTCTGTGTTTTTAGTTTGATGTGTTTGCACATGTGGAACTGTCAGCTGTCAGCAGCCATCACCCTTTATCCCCAGATATCTGGATCTGACGGGTTTCTTCCTGTCGCTGTTTCAATTAAAGGCCTAGCATTCCTAGAACAACTTTATATCCTGCCTTTCATGCCCGAGTTTTGGTCAAACCTTGAAAATGAACATTATGTTCAATATTGTGAGACATCAATGTCGATGTATGTGTTGAATGAATGATTCTCTGCTACAACCATGTTAGATTTTAGCTCAATATTTGTAAAATTTACTGAGTTAAAGCTACTGTTGTGTTGGCTAATTTTGATTACCTATGGGATCTTAAATCTTATCCATCTTTAATTGGATTGCCTCCAGAAGATAATTAGTAGTAGATGAACATTCAATGACTATGTTCTGCATGTCTCATGAAAATCCGCCCAGTGGTTCATTAGATATTTTGTTAACAGACAGAGTTAACTGCAACAGTTAATGTTAAAGTTCGAAGCAAAGAGCTTATACAATGAGTAGCACTTGGATTATGTGTTAAGGATGACTCTTAGCTACTACCACATTAAATTTTAGCTCAAAATATCTAAAATGGACTAAATTATAGACATTTTGGTGTTATCTAGAGTCATTTAGCTGTGGCAGCCATCTTGAATTGAGTGAGTCCAAAAGTTAATCCCTTGTAGATGTACATCCAATGATTATTTCTTAGAAGTGTCATTCAAACTCATCCAGTGAACTCATCCAGGCACACACAAACAGACACTGACTCCAGCAAAGATATTATCCACTTTTTCATTTTAGTGACAAGCGTACATGTAGCCTGAGAGCTTGAGGGTTCTGGTTGTTGCTAGGATTGCCTTCTTCTGGACATAGCCCTGTCTTTCTCCACCACTCTAGGTGGAGTCTCCCACTTTGACTGTGGGACTTCCAGTCTGTACTTGGTACAGATGTTCCTGTACACCAGGAGTAGACAATCCTGGTCCTCGAGTGCCACTATCCTGTAGGTTTTACTTTATCCCCTGCTTCAAAATACCTGATTCAGTGGTTCAATTACCTCTTCATGTTCTGCAGAAGCCTGTTAATCACCCACTGATTCAGAGCAGAGAAACAAGTAAAACATGCAGGATAGTGGCCCTCGAGGACCAGGGTTTCCTACCCCTGCTGTACACTATTCCAGCCACTTGGTTATGGTGTTCAAATTCCAACTGAGTTCTCGATGAAGGCTCTTGATGTTATACGATTTCAAGCACTCCAGTGTGTGTGTCTGGTAGTCAATCCAGGCAGTGCTCAGGTTTCTGTGTCTGGTTTTACAGTCTAGAGCTATGGTTCTGTCAACCAGTCGCTGCTGCTTGGTCCCTCTGGTGTTGGTGCTAATTCCTTTTTGTGCCTCACTCAAGTATTGACACGTGGGTCTATTCATCTTTACTGCTATCATGTCTAACAGGAGCTTCCATGTTGTACAAAGGCAAGTGATTGGCTAGTAGTTGGATAAAATTGCCTCTTTCTCAGGGTCTTCCATGATCAGAACTGTCTGGCCTTGGGACAACATTCATGGAGATCAGTCAGTTTTTTTAGCCAGTAGGTGTGGATCATGTCAGTAGGCCTGTTGCGATAAACGATAAATCAATTAATCGCAGGATAACAAAATTGAGGTCGATAATTTTCATTTATCGGCGTTAACGTTCCCTCTTGTCTCTCTCTTTCTACTGATGACACCATATGACAAAAGGCTCAGCTCCGGTGCTCTTCACTGACCCCTCCCTTTCTCTTAGCGTAAGGGGGCGTGGCCTATCACGTCAGGTAGCCAGCCAAGGCGCCTCGGCTTGTACCTCTTTAGCATTAGCCCCCGCTAGGAGTTAGCAAGCTAAAGAAACACTGTTTGATATTGGTGGAAAAACTAAATGGAATGGGTTTTAAGATCGTAGTACCAGCAGCGGTGTGGGAGCACTTCAGACTCAAACCAAATGACCGAGAAGAACCGCTGAACCTTTGAGAGCTGGTATGTTGTTTTTGTGCTTCTGTCGCTGTGTGCTTTTGTTTGTTTACACTTTTTGTTTATAAAACTAGCAGTTCTGTCTGTCTTCTCTATATAAAACTAATGATTATTACTTTTTGAAGGGCAGTTTAGTTTACAGACTTAATAATCTGTACGGTTTTGGTTTGATGTAGGTTTTATTTCCGTTTATTTATTTTTTTAATTCAAGTGCATTTTTTGTTAACAAAGGCTGAGAGTCCATTTTATTTTTGTTTTTGGTTGTTTTGTTTATTTTGTGTTCCAGTTCCAGTGTTAGGTGTTCTTTTATAATTAAAGTTTATTAATCTTTGAGAAGATGTACTTGCACTATTATGTTATTATCATTACATTAGTTTAAAACAGCCTCCAAATGATATTTTAGTTTATCGCAATAATTTCTGAGACAATTAATCGTCCAGCAAAATTTGTTATCGTGACAGGCCTACATGTCAGGCCCTGGTGCAGTACAACCTTTCATTCCTGAGACTCTGTCTTGAATGTCTGCCACTGTGATAGATGCTGGTTCTTGCTCTGGGAGATTGGTGTGTTACTGTAGCCATGGGCCATTATCATTGTGTGATATGACTCCCTGTCCCATGTGCTTCTCCAGTATTGTTCAGCTTCAGCTCTGGGTAGACCTACTCCCATGTTATTCCCTTGGCACTAATCATACAAACACACACACACACACACACCTAAATGAGATGTGGGGACTCAACTGTTATTCATCACTTGCGGTGACCACCCTTTGTAAAGGATTTAGAGTCATGAACTAAAATCAAGCGTAACAACCAAAGCTGTGTTAGCCTATGCATGCGTTATAACATACTTGAAATTGTGAAGTAATATTAAGAGCCTGTCAGGACCATGCTTGGTGGGGACCTAATTAAGTTTCTGATACTCATGGCTAATAGGGACCTCATTAGCATATCATTAACATAATTCTCACACACAGAGTTTACTTCATGAGGACTTGGCAAATGTCACTTAATGGGGACCTTACAAGTAAACTGGTCAAACTTACTTATTTCCCTTAAAGTAGGTAGGCAGTCAATTTTTATTCTTTAGAGTTTTAGTACTCTGCATGCATTTTTCTATTAAGTGTATTACCAGAAAAGAGCAAAAAAAATGTCAGCCAAATATATCTAACGGTTTTTGAGATTTTGGGGGGTAGGTGTACCTTCCCACAAACCCACCTTTGAATAGAAAAAGATGGGGGTTTTGAAAGCCGATTACTCAAACATTAAATCAATTTGACACTTATTTGTAATGACATTCTTTAAATATATGTAAATCCTACTGCAAAACAAGAAAATATACTATAAATAGCTTACATTTAAAATGAAGGTTCTTAAAAAAATCTAATTTTAAAAAATTGAACAAATTTCAATATTGACCCAAATAGCAGACAAAAATGTATGTTGAAACCAAGCCCCAAAAGCTATTGGTTTTAACAAGCCCAATTCTTTGTAGGGGTGTGGGACTGTCGAATAAAGGTTTATTTGGCTGCAAATATGCTTCCAAAGACAATTTGACCGACTGAAGAAAATTTCGAAAATGAACAAAATTGAGTATTTTTTGACCACTCCCCAAATTTGTATTTTTCATTGGATTTCAATAAAACTTCTTTACTACAGGTAAATTAGGCTGCTGAACATTATAAAAGACATCTATTTTTGGTTATCTTCAATAGTTCCCTTTATATTGCAGGTAGGAAATAGGGATTTGTTTTTTGTTTTTTTTTTAAATCGTATTTTAGAGAATTTTGACTTGCTCCAAAATGTTTTTTTTATGTATTTTATTGAAACTTCCTTCCTAGATGTAAATTAGACTGCTGCATCAGATAAAAACATTTATTTATTTCTTCAGTAGTTGTTTTGATATAGCTGGCAGAAAATAGAGATTTTTCCTTTTTTAATGGAACATTCACTATTACTGACCATCTGAAAAAGTGCCAAAGGGCATTTTTCATAAGAAATGTCCTGAGTTTATTCTTTTTGGATACATCCAGTCACTTCACCAGAAAATGCAATCATTTTTACAACATCTATAAGTTGTTATAAGTTATAGTTTTAAGTTATAATTAAGGTTATAAGTATAACTGCTCTGTTTATTGTTTAGCAATATATACAGAATTGTTATGAACTGCATACATGACAGCTCATGTATGCAGAACTGTCATGTCAAATGTTTTTCTGTACACAGACATTAGAAACAAAAACAAAACCTGTCCTAAGCTCTCGTCACTCAGACTCACAGATGGGGGAGAGGGAGGGGGGGGGGTGTTTGAAGGAAGCAGTGACGTCAGCAGACAAGTAAAATTAATTCAAGCAAGAGAATTTAAAAAGAATCCAATATGAGAAATGAAGTAGCAACACATCTTTAAGAACTAACATGTATCTTGATAAGCATTGATGTTTTTTTTAAACCGCTGATTTTTGTAGCGTAAACAGCACACTACTAAAGAAAAAACAAAACGAAGCGATTTCTCTGAGAATATACAATCAAGATTTACTTTATTGACCAGGCATCTAAATTCGCACATATACGCTCCATCTTCCACCATTCAGTTTTGTATTTTAAGCGTAAGTTATTTAGAAATCCAACTAAAAGCAGCTTGTTACAGCTGCAAAGTTACAGAGAAAGCCTGACCAGCTCGGGAGAAACCGCCTCCCCACCCCCCATTAAATACAACCGCATATCAGAATAACGCTAACTATGATCTTTATATTACTTTAAAGATATCTGATGTAAGAGTGCTTCTCTAACTTAGCCAGGAAGGGAATTAGTACGTCTGGAATAGAGTCATGATCCGAACAGTCAGCAGCGTCCACAGAAGGCAGCTCCATGTTGTATGGTCCCTTTAGGTGACGATATGCTCGGGGCGTCACGCACAATTATTCTGCAGCTGTGGTTCCAGTATTATATAAAGCTAACAAACTAATCTTTATTTTGATACCCATTTTGTTGGGTTTATTTTTTATAATTCGTTTGCTGTTTGACGATCTATTCGGAGGTTTTGATACTTTGGCTCATTTGGTCATTTGTTCGCGACGCCCAAACAGATTCTCTGGGACAATGTCTCGGCGCGGTGTCAGGAGGGGCGTTTTAATTAGCATAAATAATGCGTTCTAATTGGTCTTTTCAAAAAATGTATGAATTACTGGGAAATTTAAAGTGTTTTATTTGATTCAACATACATAAAATTTGTATCATTGGAAAGGAAAGTTAATAAACTTTAACACTGTAGTGTTGCTTTTGGAAAAAAATATTCTGAAAAGGACTTTTGATGGTGTGAAGTAAGGACATTTTCCGTGATCAGCATGAGTTCTCTCCCAGTCCTGAATGGAAAGAGCGTCGCTGCCGGTACCTACTTAAAGGGTTAGTTTCATAATCTTCAATGTCAATACTTTAAAAAAAACAACAACATTTAAACCAGTCAACTACATAAAGCAACCTGACTACTAGATGACAATCTATAACTGGTTTCATGTATATTGAACATGTTGGTCATGGAAACTCAATAACAATAAATAAGTTTATGTTGCAAAATTCAACTTTTAATTAAGTGAATGAATTCAGCCAAAGGCAACAGAAGCAGAGCAAACTTAAACAACAATAACAACCAAAAACTTACCTGGAAGTTTAAAGTAAAACAGCTTCTTCGAGTTTCTAACAAATATGATGTGAGACATTCAGCTGCTTCATCACACCTACATATGTGTAATAACACACGTCTGTTCCCATTTTACAACTAAACTAAATAATATTAGCTAAACTATTTACATTGAAATTTTCTTTTGTTTGCGGTTGTAAATAAAGTATTTCACGTTCTGCCAGCTGCGGTTCTGCCTGTAAACACTTATCACAATCCTTCTTTCCAGGTATAATTGAAAATGAGATGAAAGTGTTTTTCCACAGCTTGTATTTCTGTGGGGTTCCGGGCAGTTTTCTTCAGGGAAGCTTTACCTTAAAATTGTTAAAAGAATTAAAACATAAATTAATAGAACAGTCTGTTGTGTTTTGTGAAAAAAAAAAAAAACCCAAGCAACAACTGATAAGTGCCTTTGACTATTTGTAATGAAATCTGTATTTGGACATGTAGACTGAATACAATTTATTGTATTGCAAAGATTTGTTTCAAAAGGAAATTAACTTTAAAAATGATAGGTATAACATCTCTGTTGGACAAGTCATGACCATCTGTGTTTTTGTTACTTTAGGTTAAGCTAAATTAAGGTTAATGGAGTATCCTGTTCTGTCATCTTACGGATGTCCACAGCTCACAGGAACAAGTAGAAGAGAAGGAGCTCTATTCTGAAATAATGTTATTTTAAAAAGAAAAACACTTACTTTTGCCTGTCTTCTGAGCGCATGTTGTCATCTGATGATGATGATGGTTTATCTTCCCTTGATGGTGGTAAGTTCTTCTGGGAAGCTTTACCTTCAAATTGTTAAAAGAATAAAAACATAAATTAATAAGAACTGTCTGTGGGAAATATATTTTGTAGTTCTAAATTCTACATTTTTCTTTAAAAAAACAACAACCAAACAACAACTGATAAGTACCCTTGACTAGTTGTAATGAAATCTGTATTTGGACTTATTGATGGAACACACGCAGACACACACGCACATATATGATATGGTCACTGAAATAATTTGAAACTGAAAGAAGTAATAAAAAAATACAAGAAATCAACTAATGAATGTTAAACACTCCTTTTGAATTTAGGTAAAGTAGAATTATTAAAAAAACTGGCCTTGATAAAAGGATAGTACCCATAGAAACAGGGTTTGTATGGGTGCTTAAAACCCTTGGAAGAGCTTGAATTTGAACATGGTATTTTTATTGTTTTGAAAGGGCTTCAAATATGAATTAAGTACGTGTGGTCAGTGATAGGAAGCAGCAGCAGGTCACAAATGTGTTAACAATAACACGTCATTTTGCGATAAAAAGGTAATCTCTGGCCTCAGATGGAGACACACCAACTGTTATAAAGTGGCTTGGGAGGACTGCAAGTTTTTGCCATTCTTCCTCTTCTTGCCAGTGGGGTCCCACTTCCTCTTCCTGTCTTTCTTCATTTGTCTGTTGCTTACTTCCTCTTTTTGAAGTTGCTCATCTCTTCTCTTCCTGTTTCTCTGTCTTACATTTCTGTTCTCTTTCAGCATGTCAGTCAATCTTTATTGTGTGTTTGTATTCGTTGTGTTTCTTTATCCCCCACCGCCATAAATGGTGGACAATTACTTGATTGCTTTTGTCTTTTTGTTTGTTCATGTGTCTGTCTGCTTGCAAAATATCTCATTAACCAGTGGATGAACTTTAATGAAACTTTGAAGAAATAATCATTGATTATGCATGTACAATTGATGAACATTTGGTGTCAACCTGATTCAGGATGGCTGTTACAGCCAATTGACCAAACAAAATGCAAAAAAGGCTATATCATAATCAGTTTTAGCAATATTGAGCTAAAACCTGAAGTTGTAGTAGCTGGTAGCTGAGTCATTCATATCACCAATGATGTCGAGTTTTGTTTCTTCATATGACATAAATGAAATTCACAAGAATTTGCAATAGGGATGTCACGATTCAGATTTTTTGGCTCCTGATACAATCCGATTTTTTTAATGATCCGATACCTATATTTTCAAAGCTGTAAAAAAAAGCGACCAGTATTACTTCAGTTTTTATTTTGCTTTATAACATGACCAACAATATTGCTTGGTATTTGTAACAAACCTACTCTGAGTATGACACATAAAAATAATCTACAGATAAGAATAATAATCATTTACCTATCTGAGCTCAACATTCAATGTAACAAATTATTTTCTCCCTTTTTCACTGAAAGTGCTGGTAGTGAACTTCACCAGATAAAAGTATGTAAACTGTAACAAGAATTCAAAAAATAAAATATTACTATAAGGTCCAACATTCTAGGACAGCTTATTTGAACTGAAATCTGCAACTTGTACACTTTGAGTTGGTTCTTAAATAACCACATAGGAATATGTATTTGTGTTACAGTTTACATAAGAACTTAACTTACAATGATCGTTCAAAAATAAATAACCAAGGTTGCTCTTTCTCAAACTAAAGTGAAGGTACTGAACTTCCCACAAAAAACAAAGAGTGCAAAACACAAGGAATGAAACATTACTATTTGAAAAAACTAAAACCCTTTCCTACATTCTATTCAAGTTAGCAGGACTAAGTGAGAAGCTGCTGTTTAACCCTCACTAATAAAGTGAAAGTTCTTCTCTGTCAATCCAACAGATAAACGGTCACGCTTCTCATCCATTATATTTGAGGTAGCACTGAAAAGTCTCTCACTGTCCACGCTTGTGCATGGAGCACAGAGAAACCTGGTTAGGGACTGTGTGTAGCATGTGTCCTCCAGTAATCTAGTGGACTGACCGACCTGGGAGTGGTTCGTTCTGAGAGGTAGTTCTGCACCTCAGTGACAACTGAAGATGAGGTGGCAGATCTGGTTTCAACTTCGTTCTCTTCCAGAATCCCATCAAATATGCTTCCTAGTTTGCTGCTTGCTGTTGTTGGGCTCTCACAGAGTCTCCCCCAGTGTATTATAAGCCTGGCGGGGCGCCAGGCTTTTGGTGACCCTGCTCCGCTTGTTTATTATAAATACGTCATTTTTTATACATGTTTTTTTCCACCCGCACCCCCAAAACCACTACCTTTATCTACCTCACCGCGTGAGGGTGCGCGCTCCAGCAGTGACACAATCGCACTGTCCCCGCCCCTGCGTGTGTTGTGTCGTGCACCTTTTGTAACTTGGTGTGGACTGCACACGCCATGCTCCATTCAAAAGAGCTGGTTTGGCTGTATCAGTATTTATATGATCCCTCTGTGAGAGATCACAAACATAATCAAACGGCTCAAAACTCATGGCAGCCGATAAAAAGGAGTGTTCATAGAAATATTAGTCCTATGATGGGCGAATCACAGCTAAAGCAAAAAAATCAGTGAAAGTCAAACTGAGTGATTTAAGTTTAAACATCTTCTCTGTATCACAGCCAGAAACACAACAGCTCTTCCTGCTGAATACGTGCAGCCATATTTGATGTGACAACCATCTGCTCTCTTTTTTATCGTATTTCCACTGGTTACGTATTGTACTGCCCCGTCTTTTCGGAGAATACTGCACCGACATAAGTGCCAAGTATAAACGCCTCCACCACGTGCTCACGTCTGTGCACTGTTCGCTGAGCCCTGCAGGACTCTAATGAGCCCTGAGGCCGAGCCTCCTTCAGCTACTTCGAGTTAGCACGTCGTCGAAGCCACAGCAACAAAACATTGAACGAGAGGGTTTAACCAAAAATGGTTAGTTGAGCCGAAATTCAGCAGGTGGCTTTACAAGACTGAATATGGTAAGAATATTTTGTGCTTAGTGAAAATATTATCCTTGTTTCACAGTAAAATGATGCTATTAAACTCAGCTTTGTTTTGTTGTTACATGTAGTGATCCAACATGCAGCCTGTGACACAAAAAGCACAGTACAGTACAGCATCTGTCTGTTTTACAGTTCTTTGTTGTTATTCATGTGCTTCAAGGTCTAGATTCCTGTGTCATTCTCCTCATCTCGAGAAAGAGCACGCTTCAGAACTGTGATGGCAGGTGTCACATCAGCACATGTTGCAGTCTCTGCACTCACTGCCCTTGTGACCTCCTCAAATGGAGCCAAGACTAATGCATTCTTCTCTGCCAACATCCACTGGTTTATAGTCATCGAAGAGGGAAGGTTGTGCTCACTTGCATATAGGCTGTGGGGACGTTTCTGTTCAGGTGGTGCTTTGTCAGAGATATAGTGCTGAGAAGAGAGTTCGTACCGTGATTCTAGAAAGTCCATCAGACGCTGAAAGCCAGTGTTTTCCATGACACTCAGTGGTTGATTGTCTAATGCAATGTATTCAACAATCTTCTGTTATTTTTATGGACCTGTCGCAGTTTCGAGACAGCATTTTTTGTCTTTGAAATGCCTCTGATGATGTTTGTTGCTGTGGTTTCGCAGCTTTATTCTTGTATATCTCATATTGGGTTGGGTGATTCTTTTCAAGGAACGATTCAAGTTGGTAGTATTAAAGTGAGCACTGCTGTTCCCACCGCGAGAAACATCCAGTCTGCAAACTTTGCAAGTTGCTGTTTGATCATTGTTGTTTTCCAGTGAAAAGTGTTCCCACACCGCAGACATGGTTGCATAGTGTTGCGTCTTGATTAACGGCAGTCGTAAAGCGTGACAATGCTGAAAACTGACACGAAAATTGGATCGGCCTGATCGTGTGACTAAATCTGATTCTACCAGATTCTTAAAAAATAGCCATATCGGCAACGGATACCGATACTGAATGTCCGATCAGGACATCCCTAATTTGCAAGACATTTCTGCAATGACGAATATAGGATTTTGTTGAACCAAGTGAGAACACCCAGCCCTCTTTGAAACTCTATAGCTCTGACATACTTCAAAGTCGAAACATCATCCAAAATTTTATTGTGTATAGGCTTCGCCCTTTAAGGCTGTCACTGGTGGGTTTCCCTTTGTACCCAGTGCAGCACTAAAAACTTTAGTCCATGCCCACCTGTTAGGTGGACCCCACCCTGGTCTGTATAATCTGTGCTGTGACTTGGTATTCACCTCCCATTTTTCTTTAGACAGCAAAACATTTGAAGAATAAACAAAGATGTCCAGCAGAATGATTCACCTGTGTCTGGCCTGCCAGACCGGGGCTTGCCTTGCTTCCATGATGACCACAGTTCAGCAAGTAACTGCATGAACTCTTAAAGAGTTGCTCAGAGTGGCAGCGCATATGTTGCGCATATGGATGGACCGACTGATCAGCAGGGGGAACACACTGAAGTTGGCAGCAGTGCTCCATACATTCAACAGGTTTGGAGATCATCCTGTCATCCCCAGAACAGAGTTGGACTCTCTAGTCAGAGTTACAGGAATTCCTGATTAAAGGCATCATTTCTAGGGTTTCCCACTGAGAACTTATTTTCACGTCCCCAAACAGAGAAAATTTCTGCATTTCTCTGGGGACTAACCACCCATTCAGTTACTCATTCGCCCTGTGCGCAGCCTGTAAAATGTGTGGAGATGGGCCTGCAGCCATTATGCACAGCGGTAATGAGAATTCTTTTTATCTGGATGACCTGCCCCTGCAGGCTTGGTCCGGAGAGAGGGCACAGGTACAGACAAAAATGTTGGTGGCACATTTGTCCAACCTGGGCTTCTCCATAAACTGGGAGAGGATCTCTGTTCTCCCATCCCATCTCATTATTCATTAGGGAGTGGAAGAGTCACTAAGCTTGCTGTTCATGAGACTGCGGAGATTGTTCACCCTCCTGTGCATCGATCTTGTGTGCCACAGGTAGTGTGTGATCTTTGTTCCTCCCTTAAAGCTGAAGCAAATGTTTTTCAAACAAGGTCTATTGCATCTACTAGTTGCTACTCATTGGAAGCCAGTTATTCATGCTAGCTCCACTGATCCAGTCCTCAGACAGCCTCCCGCACATCTCTGTGTGGGTAAAGCAGGTGTTAGCAGATTACTATATTGCTTAAAAGACAATGATTTATTGGGGGGACAAATATTGATAAAATCTTGTCTCATTTCATTCTTGTAGACCCAGGATCTGTTCTTGTCCTGTCTCACGAGATGAGTGTCTTGTCCCCCCCCCTAATTTTAATATAAACTATATAGCTAGACTCTAATAATCTACTGACTGACCTTTAACATTGATTATGATGCACATTTACTGTGGTATCATTTTAGTACATGGATATAAAGTCACAAAATGGATTTTCTAGAAGATTTATGTATTTTTTACCAAACTCTTTTATTGGTAATGGCAGAGTCCACTGTGGAAAGTTTGTTGTTTGTTTGTTTTTTCCCTTCCCAACACCTCCTAAAGGTGTTGGGGAACAGGGTTTTCCCCGGAAAAGAGGTTAAGCCTGAAGGTAGGGGGCTGTTCGCTGGCCGACCGTGATTTAGTAAAACCAAAAGATGAAAGTTGACAGGTAAGTTGAAAATATGGCTATTTATTATGTGATATTGTAAGATATTTGTGCCAAATATTTACACAACTACAGTTTTACAAAAAGGCACTTTTGAAAAACCTTTTATAACAAAAATACAATTAAAATAAATACTAATTGATTGCACCTAATTTGAATCCTAATTTAAGTCACATTTACAAATAAATTAAATTAACATAAATGAAAAAGTGCAAACAAAGCACCAACACACGTCTCACTTCCAGGCCAATGAATAATAACAGAGAACTCTGAAAAACAGACAGATGCTGTACTGTACTGTGCTTTTTGTGGCACAGGCTGCATGTTGGATCACTACATGGAACAACAAAACAAAACATATCTAATGCTGAATTTAATAGAATCATTTTACTGTTAAACAAGGATAATATTTTCACTAAATACAACACATGCTTACCGTATTCGGTCTTGTAAAGCCATCCGCTGAAATCTAGCTTAACTAACCATTTTTGGTTAAACCTGCTTAGTACATGTTTATTGCTGTGGCTCTGACGACGTGCTAACTCCTGCTCCATTAGAGTCCCTCAGGGCTCCATTAGTGGAGGACCTGAGCACGCGGTGGAGGCGTTTATACTTGGCGCTAACCACGGAGCCTTACTCCGAAAAGACAGGGGGCAGTACGCTACGTAACCAGTGGAAATACGGTAAAAAAAAAAAAAGACAGCAGATAGTTGTCACATCTAATATGGCTGCATGTATTCAGGAGGAAGTTGTGTTCCTGGCTGTGATACAGAGAGAATGTTTAAACTTAAAACATTCAGTTTGACTTTCATTGATTTATTTGCTTTAGCTGTGATTTGCCCATCATAGGACTAATATTTCTTCCCTCTGTGGTCTGTAAACACTTTTTTTTTTAAATCGTTTGCAAGAGCAATCTCCTTCCGTGAGTTTTTGGGGGTTTTGGGGGTGCAGGTGGAAAAAAATGTGTATAAAAAGTGATTTATTTATAATAAACAAGCGGAGCTTAGCTTGGCAGCAGAGTCAGCAACGCATGGCGGCCCACCAGGCTTATAATACACTGGGGGAAACCCTTGGGAAATAAAAGGTTTGTTTGATCAATCCCGTTGATTCATGCTCACAATCAGAGCCCAATGAATATGGACATCAACATCAGGAAAGCCTGATAAATCAACAGGGAGAGTGGATGTGTCTAACCCATCAATCTACTGTTCCGCATTTCTCTAAAGTTAGAATTTTAAGACAGATTACCCTGTCTGATCGTCATGCTCCTTGTTACCCTTATTGAAAAGACCAACCTAATTTCAGAGGTTTATTATTAGCTAATGCTGAAAACACTTTTTTAATGACATGGATAAAGAAAAGTATGCAATGTTTTGTTTTTGTTTTTTGTTCTGTGAGTATTATAGCTGATCCCAATTCAATGGATTATCTCAATATGATGAAACTTTATCTTAAAGTAACACTTGTAATGACACATTGCTGTTGATTGGAGCAAATAATAACAAAGCCATAATGTGCCAAGAGACATGCGGGGTATACTATGAATCATGAATTTCCACTTATCTAGCTATGTTGAGCTGATAGTCCGAGTTTTCCAAATTCATGAAGGAGAATCTCTGAGTGTAGCTAGATCAACGTGGTAGCAAAGGCTTAGTTCACAACCTGCTCATGAGCAGGTTATGAATTTCAGTTAACTCTTAAATCAAGCTTTCACTGATACTGTTCTTAATGAATTTCCAGTTTTTTAAAAAAATCAGACAGTGGCAACATATATGTCATCATTATTCTGCCCATTTTTGCAAACATTACCAAAAAAGTTGGATTATTGTCAAATAACATAGGAATAAAAATTTTCCATGTTATTGCAGTGTTCCACATTTAGGTTTTCATTAAATATTGGCACTTTTGTTGTCAAATTTAATCACAAACATTGTTTATTCAGGAAAGCATTTTCATTTAATTCATTTTAGCCTATTAAAAACAGTCCTAACCATTCTAGTCTTAAACAAAAATGTTCCAGTTTACACGATTTTCAGCATAAGAAATAGTCAAAAAAGTACTTATAGTAATTTGAATACACTGAGAAGTTATTTGACAAATAAAGTGTCAAATGACTTGGGGAATGCCCCTTTTCATATGAACACACTTAGAGACAAAAGCGGAAATTCTAAATTAATAAAGGAGCATCAGAACCATTATTGTAGCACCTGAAATTTCTTAGTGAAGTTTTAGGCTTTATCATACCAGAATAATGGAAGAAAGACCTGCTTTTTTTAACTTGCTTTGTAGTGTACCCCTCTTGAAACACATAAATATTATTTTCTTTCACCAAGTTTGTACATAATGTGAATAAAAGTATATTTTCATTAGTGTCAGAATTTTGTGTAAAAGAGAAAATCTATCACTGACTAAATATTTGGTGGTTATTGTTGCACACACTCACAGTGGCCTTTTTCTTCTCTCTCTTTGTGTGTGTGTGTTGGTCTTTTCCATTGGGGTTTTGGTGCATTTTGTGGGTGGTATATTTCCTGCTTGATGTACTGTTCATGTGTGTGTTTCTGGTCCATGACTGCATGTTGTGCAAATTTTACACATTTCTATTTCTGCCCATTTTTCAACAAATTTGAATGGTCTATGCTTCTCTTTGGTGTATTATGTGAATGCGTGTTGTGAACATATCTGTGTGTTCTCCTGTGTGTGTGTTCACCCATGTGCAGTTGTTTGTATGTGTGTATTTATGAAGGAGAGGTCCAAGGATGAAGGGGGGATGACATGCATGTGTCCGGCCTGCTAACGGCGCTGGCAACTCACATTCTTACAGACTGCCTACCCTCACAGCATGGTGGATGTTCTGGTAAAGCAACTGCATCACTTTCTGTCCCTTTTTACTTTTCTTTTTGAATAATATTTATGTTCTACCACGATTTTTTGTACTATTTGGAAAATTTGTCTGAACCATCTTTATATTTTTATTCAGTATCTAAAAGCAGTTCTACAGATCTTCCACAACATTATGAGACCTCGGAATTCATAAATTGTTTATTTTTTTTAGTGAGATGGCATACAGTATTCATATTCCTTGAAGGTCTCCATATTTTGTCACAATCCAGCCATAAACTTCAAATAATTTACTGGATTTTATAGACCAACACAAAATAGTGCATAATTGCGAAGTGGAAGGAAAATGATTGTCAAAATTTGTTACAAATACAAATGTAATTCATGCTGGCAAAATGAGTCATAATTTGGGTAGGCGGCAGTTAAAAAAAAAAAGCGAAAACATAAATTTTTGCTGGCATTTGTAATAAATTGCATTCATAAAGACACCATCTAGCAATCTCAGAAACTAAAATAGCATATATTTTTTCTAATCAACCTTTAAATCAAAGTTTTCTAACCAAAAAAGTTTTTCAGAATTTGGACTTTTCATTTTAATCTTAGTAGTTTCATTCATAACTGATTGTTTTTCTCCGCTGGCTTCTGAAAAGCCAGAAACTCCTTCAAAAAATGTGTGATGTCATTGTGAAGCTCAGGGTTTCTCCCCTTTGATGACATGAGACTTGAGACTGTGGCTGAGGTTTATGTTCCAGCCGGACAACAACTGAAATATCCATCCAGAGCTACAATGGGATGGTTTAGATCAAAATATTCATGTGTTACAATGACCCATTCAAAGTTCAGACCTAAATCCAACTGAGAATCTGTGGTAAGATTTAAAAAGTGCTGTTCACAGACGAGCTCCATCCAATCTATCTGAGGTAAGGGTATTTTGTAAAGGAATGGGCAAAAATTTCACTCTTTAGATGTACAAAGCTGGTCAAGACAAAGCCCAAAAGACCTGCAGCTGGAATTGAAGTGAAAGGTGGTTGAACCAAGTATTGACTCAAATTCATGCCACACTTTTCAGATTTTTTAACTGTAAAATATATTGAAAAAAATGCATCAGTTTCCTTCCAGTTCAAAATTGTGCACTGCTTGTGTTGGTTTATGACATACAATTGCAGTAAAATACTTTCACAATTCCAAAAAGTTGTGACTTTGTGCAAAATGTTAATAAAAGTATCATGTACTGATTTGCATATCTTATCTCATCTCACACATTTTATTCACAATGGAACATAGTTAACATATCAAATGATTAAACTAAAAAAATGTCCCATTTTTGGAAAAATAAATATGGTAATTTTGATTTGATGGCTGCAACACATCTCAAAATAGTTGGGACACTGTAAAGCATCCCTTCTTCTTTTAACAGCAGTCTGTAGATGTCTAGGAATTGAGGAGAGCAGCTGCTGGAGCTTTTATACTGATTTATAGTTATACTTTGGTTATACTCACGATACATGGCCCCATCCATCCTTCCCACAATATGGTGCAGTCGTCCTGTCCCCTTTGCAGAAAAGCATCCCCATCAGTCAATCCCCTGACTGACTGATTGACTGAATGGTAAAAAAAAAACATATGACCACTAATGTGCCTAAAGTCTATGTGTTTATGTGAAATACCCATATCCCAAAGAAAATAAATGTATAAACTACAAATTTATTCTAAACAACTAAGATTGAACAAAAAAATAGAAATTCACCAGAAAACAAACAAATCAATAAACTAAATTTAAAGAATTAAAAAAATATAAAGAAATAGCTCCTACAACAACAAATCTTTATACACATAAACAGATAACACACAACTTGTATCAAAATTTGAACACAAAAATAGTTCACTAAACAAACATTTTCTTGTAGTCATTTAATAAGGTGAAAAAATGTAATTAAAATGGCAGTTCAATCTGCAGACATGGAACGCCCTTGAAGTCACACAAATATCCATCCATCCATCCATTCTCTTCCGCTTATCCGGGGTCGGGTCGCGGGGGCAGCAGCCTAAGCAGGGAGACCCAGACTTCCCTCTCCCCAGCCACTTGGGCCAGCTCCTCCGGGGGAATCCCAAGGCGTTCC
>NC_051437.1:2153386-2155353 GCF_001649575.2 Kryptolebias marmoratus | reverse complement strand
GAGAAGGCACTCTACCCTTTTCCGGCTCAAGACCATGGCCTCGGATTTGGAGGCACTGATCCTCATCCCAGCTGCTTCACACTCGGCTGCGAACCGCTCCAGTAAAAGCTGGAGATCACGACTTGATGAAGCCAATAAGACCGATTGTAAGGCCACCAAAACGGATCCCCTCAACACCTTGGTTGCGCCTAGAAATTCTGTCCATAAAAATTATAAACAGAATCGGTGACAAAGGGCAACCTTGGCAGAGTCCAACTCTCACTGGAAACGAGCCCGACTTATTGCCGGCGATGCGGACCAAGCTCTGGCACTGTTTGTACAAGGACCTAACAGCACGTATCAAAGAGCCCGGTACCCCATACTCCCGGAGTACCCCCCACAGGACTCCCCGAGGGGCACGGTCGAACGCCTTCTCCGTCCATAAAACACATTTAGATTGGTTGGGCGAACTCCTATTCGCCCAACCAGTACTCCAGTACCCTGGAGGGTGCATGGTGTAGAGCTGGTCCAGTGTTCCACGACCAGGACAGAAACCAGCAGCAGTGCATCATATTATCAGCTTTGCTATATCTTAGCCAAAGAAACTGGTCCAGCCTTTGAAATGTATATACTTTCCTTGTTTTCAGCGGGCTCTGACTCAGAGCCGAAAGTATTTGGCTCGTTTTCTGATGCTGTTTCAGCATCAGAGTGTGACATACCCTGGTAGGTAGATGGCTTTAACTTGACAAAGAAGTTGTCAATTATTCTTTGCTCATAACTAGTCTAGCTTTCACGCTTCTGACTCCCGTACGTCTTCACGTACGGGAATAGCTGTACCTCGGCCAATCAGAGGTGGGTGCCTGCCCCTCACTATCTCCGATTGGTTTAGACCACAGCATGGGCTTAGGGTGTCTTGTGTCTGTTGTAAAACCACATAGAGACTTTTTGTGTCAGCCCCCCCCCCCCTCGCAAAAGACCGGTTGCACCTGTGCGACCAGAATTTTTTTCCAGGTGTACTATTAAGAAACCAGGTCGCATTTGCGATCAAATTGGTCGCACTCTAGAGCCCTGATCTACCATAGTCTTGCTGATATATGCTAGGCCTCCCTGAAAATGATGTCATCCAGATGGGAGCATATGAAAACCTGTATATATTTTTCAACACTGATGATGCCTTTACAGATGTGTAAGCTGCCCATGCCAGAAACACTAATGTAGCTTCAGACCATCAGAGAGGCAGGCTTTCAAATTTCTGTGCTGATAACTGGCTGGAAGGTCCCTCTCCTCTTTAATATAGAGGTTGTTAAGGACAGATAAAAAAACTCCCAAAATACTGAAACACCTGCTTTCTGTCCTCACACGGGATCAGGAAGATGCACGGAGGAAGAGAGTCAAAAAACAGCCAAGAGTTCATCTTTAAATCAAAAACACATTTATTCACTTTCAGCGCTGAAAGGGAGACGTGAGAAAAAGACCCTTACCCAAGTTCAGAGCACTCAGCCTACGTCTCAATCTAACTTCCTGTTCGATGTAGTTTTGTTACTCGATAAGCAAAACATCAGTCCCATCTGGTACTTTTCCATGTCAGTGTTTTTCCATTCTCCTCGTGGAGAGCTGCTTCCTGGATTTCATGACATCATCTCATCATGTGTTCTCTATGATCTGCTATTATCCTTTACATTGTTTCTGGGCTCTGAACTCTGGTAAAAAGAAACTTCTTGGTCTTACATTTTATATAACTTTTATATAACATTTTATATAACTTCACAATATTTACAACAAAGCGACAAGCGAGCTATATGACCATGATTTGAGTGGCCATTTAAAAAAAAATCAGACCCTATTTTCTCCCTGGCTTGTTTTGTAACCCACCTTGGGAGCCGACCACACGTTCATGATGTAATCTACAAAACTTGGGAGGAAATTGAGACCCCCCCCCACCCTCACCGCCTGCAAACGTTTCAAGACACTTTTGAAACTCCCTCGCG